>NW_028258310.1:4058712-4361742 GCF_053883595.1 Heterocephalus glaber | reverse complement strand
TGTATGCATGTATTTGTATGTATTTCCCCAGAATTTCTGTCTTTTATGTCTTTTCACTGGAAGAAAAATAAAGGCCTTATTAAAAAAATCACTTCAAGTCTTTTAGTTATTCTATCTGTAGAATTTCATTTAGCTCATAGCTTCTTTTTGAAGTCCTCTTTTGTGTGCTAACTGGTTTCTTGATACAATCTTGACCAATTGTTCTTTGTGCTTATTCCACTTTTTTTCATTAAGTTTATTGGTACATTTTAGGTATACAATAGAGTTACAATCATCATTGGGATCTTGTTCCTTTACATGGTTCTTATTTTTTCCTCATTTCCCTGTCCCCCTTCACGCCCTCCTCCTTTCCCTATTTACAAAGACTTTGTTTCCATTTTTTTCCTTTTCTTGTAATTTTTTCTTTTCCCTTCTTTTCTTTCCCCTACCCTCCTACTTCTCCTAACCCTTTGGACCTTTTCTTCCTATTTCACATTATCAATTATTGATTTTGATCCTTATTTACATTTTTAGTTTTTCACACCAGAGAAACTATTCGATATTTACAAGTGTGTCTTATTTATTCCACTTAAGAGTATGGCCTCAGTGTGCATCCATTTAGCTATAAATATCTCTAGTTTCTTGTTCTTTATGGCTGAGTTGTACTTCTTCCACTTTGATTATTCACTGCACTTATGTTGGTTCTAGCATTTCCAGATCTCACATTCTTCTATTCCTTGATTTTGACTGATTTTACTGTCTTCATAAGTTCTCAAGTAATTCAGAAACAGTCTTGGCAAGAATTTTGGTGCAGAGGCAGCACTTGCATCAACAGTTTTAATGTTCTCCAGTTGAGTTTATTTAACCTACTTAGAGAAGATTTCTTGGATATATTTGCTTGGACTAAAAATTACCACCACGGGTTGCTGATACCCTAGAAATGGGAAGGGAAGGAAAGTGGTTTAGATTTTAATTCTCTATCCTTATTCGTGCTTCAGAGTCTGTGGAGATCTCTGTAGATAAGTCAAGAGGATGGATCCTGCCCTTTTTGGAGCTCCTACCTAAGCATATTGCTAACTTCCTTCATTCTCTTTTCAACAGTCAACATGCTTCTCCTCAACTTAATGCAATACTTAAAAAATAATGAACATCTAATTTTTTATGCAAATAGTAATAAAATTTTATTTCAGCCTCCCTTAAAATATTTGATAATCTTTTTAGTGCACAGGAATACAGTGTAAAAGCAAAGAAAAATTATAAAATTAAATGGTATCATTGTATAAAAGTTGTTGTTATGTGGTGGATCTGTTTTTCTGTCAGCTGGGAGTCTTGTGTAGATAATAATTCTCCATCAGTGATTTAGCATGTATAAAACACATCAATCCTTTTTATTATATATTGTGAGCCTTGACATTTATGATAATTTTTCCATATCTACTTAAAACTCTCTCTCTTATGATTGCATTTTTAAAGTGGGTTTTTTGTCCTTGTTGGCTTATCTCATTAGCATGTGTTTATCATATATTTTCAGGGTAATTACCATTTTGGAATAATGCATGCAACCTTAAATGGATTCCCCAGTTTTAAAAGGTGTCAGGAAAAGGCAGTGGTTTTAACCCCTCCCACCTCTAATCCCCATCCTCTCCAAGATTGCAAAAGACATTTTGATTTCTTATCACTTGGGTCAATTGGATAATGACAAGGATAATACGACCCCCTACTGTGTGTCCACAGCTGGTCTTGGATGGGAAAGGAAATGATGGGAATACTTTGTAGAGCATCTTTATTTTAATGCTGCTGTTTGTTTTCTGTTAATCAGTGTTAGGATTTCTCAATTTAAGAGAGGATTATATCTTAATTGATATTTGTACCAAAGAGGAAAAAAAATCTATGTTTTCTCATCATCTTTTAGTGAGTGTCTGATATGATAATGCAATTCAGGGAAGGGCTAACTTTTGAATTTCTCATTATTAAGTAAAATGAGAAGTTGTGCTCCTCTTTGTTGATCTCTGAATAGTTAAAGTGACTGTCTCCACTTATGAACACATATAAAAAGCAGAAACTAAGACATTCCATTATCATTTAAGGTGAATCTGAATTGCTGAAAGATGCTGACATATCTTCTGACTTGTCAAAAAGCTTCTAAATAATACTGTGTAATTTTATCCCTAAAGGTGTATAGTATAGCTTTAAATTATTTAGATTGTCAATGTGTATTATTTTTGGCATTATTAGTTTATCAGAGTCTAATAAATAATAGCTAATTTTTTATTGTTCTTTTTGTTCTTTGCAGTGTTTTTTGATGCTGTGGGTTTTTTTTTTATTTTCAATTAGAAATCTTGGATTAGTTTATTGAGTAAAATTAATTAAAGAGAACAAATTAGGTATGCAAAATAGATTTGAACTGTAGTCCTGACACAGGCAAAGTATTTAAATATAATGATTATCAAGGGTTAAGTACCACCAACCTAACATGCTAGCATTATTGACTTTGATTTTATAACATTTAATAATTATATACTTCATGATATTTTAAATTCTACTTTTGACATAGTCTATCATCCCTGAGGAAAACTAAGAGATTTATCACACAGTACCTGAAATGCCCCTTTCCAGTACCAATTGTTTTTTGACAAGTTAAGGGAACATTTTAAGTTGGCAGTGCCTGGACTGTCTGGATAAATATTGTCTAAAATGTTTCTGAAAACTGGGCAAAATATGTTATCTGTGGAACTTTCCTTCTGCTTGTATGCTAAGTCAGCTGTTCTTTGGAATGCTGGTAATACAGTGGAACACACCAAGCCAGTGATGTTACTGCTGTGTAGACAAATCCAGGCGATTCTCTCTCAGCTGTAATGGGGGGGTGGTGACAGAGCACTGTGGAGTGTCGTGGTCCAGCTGGCCACTGTTGGACATTGCAAATGCTGGCAGGCTCCTGTCTGGCATGCTGCCTCTGAACCTCTGAGAGGTTTTCTGTCTTGCCCTTTGCTGGACCTTGTAGGTGAGTGGCCACTAGATCCTATCCTTACCTATTAAGAGGACTCAATGCATCCTGTTCTTTCCTGTTCATAGCCATTAATAAGTCATAACAAACCCTATCTCCCACAAGTAGTTTCTATTTTTTTCTGTCTTTCAGCAACCCATGTCAAAGGCCTAGGAGAGCCAGCCCAAAGACTACACACATGGTAAGGGGTTTTATATAGTAAATATTTGAAAACTATTTTGTTTCAAGTATACATAAATTTTGAAGAAAGTAATATATTTAATTCTTGCAAAAACTCAGAGAATCTAAAAACCTTTCTAATTTAGTGATCTAAAAAATAAGATGAGAGAAGTTCCTGGTAAGATGACAAAAAAGAAATATCTCTCATGTGATTACGAGTGAGAAGAGTAAAGAGACAGAAAGGAGAAAATATATTACAAGAACAGAAAAAGAAGAACCCCAGGTATCAAGAAAGAGGGGGCAGGAAAGCTTTAAAGCACAACCAAACAGAAAGGCAATGCAGATGGAGTAAAAGCAGTCTGCAATGTGAAATCTGGCTCCCAAGTGTGAGAGAACCTGACTGTAGAACAAGGTAAGTCTGGGGAGGACAGGCAGCCTGAGTGATAACAGACCAACAGCCCCAGCCTCAGGAGAAACTCATAGTTATTGTGAATTATAAAACTAGTGTGGGGATTCAGTCTGAAAGTGACTCCTCCTGTATGGCACGCTAGTTTGAGGAAATGTACTGCATTGTTCACCTTATCTCAGAATGTATCACCAGGACCCATCTTGTGAGGAAGCTTATTATTTGAGGCTGAGCTACTCCATGGATCATAATTACAGAACAATTCACTTTAGAGTCCCTTGGGACATCCTGCCACAGTGATAGGGAGGGAGAAGATTAGTCCCAGACTCTCTGAGAAGTTTAAGCAGCAGGAAGCTTTTGCTATGAGGGTCAAGGTCGTCTGCAGAACAACCCTCTGTGGTGAGGAACAAGGCCCATCACGTGTGTTTTTTTGATGAGGGTGGATGTGAAAGTACTCAGATCATATCGCTATTCCTCCCCTTGTTCAACACAGAACTTAGTCTGCTTGCTCTCCCCACTCTCTGTCGTGCTTCTCCTTGGATATTTACTACACCACTCGGTGCATGGGGAAAGGAGCTTCTGCAGTGAGTGGGATACCTCACCAGCCCACATACCATAAAGGTAGTTGGGGAGAGCAATGGCTCTAGGTATACACAAGGAAATAAAAAGCCTCTGAAGTGAATACAGCCCTGAGGCAGACATCATACCATTGATTTGGTTCTCCCTGGTGGGAAATGTGGGCAGTGTTCAGCATCCATACAGCATAAAAAATAAAATAGGACCTAGGTGTGACTCACTGCCACTTCCCATACATAGTGGACTCAAATATTATGAGACCTGGGGAGAAATTTTGCCAACCCAAACATGATGGCATTTTAATACATTGTTTGGACTCATTTTTCTTTATTGTTGCTAATGGTGTATAGTTGATGATTTTAATTGATTTTAACTGTATTTCATTATCTGCTTTTTTTTTTGCCATCATCATTACTATAGTTTGCTTTTTCCTGTCTGAATAGTACAGCCCTCAAAAGATGGGCTCATATAAAAGTGGAATGATATCAGATGTACAGATGTACAAATCTCAACATATTAATACCAAAATATGAACAAACAAGGCACCATGACACCTCCAAAGGTACACAACTCATTAGTAACTGAATACTAAGGTATCATATTCAATAAAATGCTATAAAGTGTTTAAAAGATAGAGTTATAAATGATCAATTATTCTAAGGAGAATACAAATAAACAGTTGCATAGATTAAAAACAATGCAGGGCATAAAGGAGGAATTCAACAGAGATAGCCTATGAAAACGAACCGAACAGAAATTTTAGTAAAAAACCCCTCAGCGAATCAAATAAAAAACTCAGTGGAAAGCATCACATCATCAATAAACTAGATCAGCCAAAACACAGAATTTCAGGGCTTGAACAAGTATAATGAACTATCACAAACAGTAGCACAGAAAAAAAAAGAATTATGAGCATGACATACAAGGACTCTGGGACATGGTTTAAAGGTGAAATAGAAACTCTATTTGGTGAATCAATAGTAGAAGACCTCCCAAATCTTGGTGAAGACATGGACATACAAGTAGAGGACACATTTATAACTCCAAAAAAAAACATGACTAGAAATGTCTCTCCACATCACATCATAGTTTAAATGCCAGGAGTACAGAACAATGAAAGAATATTGAAGCATGTGAGAGAGAAAAGCCAAACTATTTACAAAGGCAAACTCATCAAAACACTGCCAATTTCTCCAAAGAAACTCCAAAGACCAGGAGGACATGGAATGATATATTTCAAGCCAGAAAGAAGAGTCAACAACCTAGATTACTATATATATCAATTATCATTCAGAACTGAAGGAGGAATAAAAGACCTTCCAAATAAGCATATACCAAAGGAATTTGTGATCACTAAGCCAGCATTAAAGAAGACACTCAAAGCAATTCTATGCACAGAAGTGGGAGGTAGACAACCACATGAAATTAGGAAAGACTCAAACATAAAATCAATAAAATTATAGAATTAGTACATATCCTTCTATAATAATTCTAAATTAAATTATCTTAGTTCACTAATTAAAAGACACAGTCTGGCTAGAATAGATTGAAAATCAAGACCCAATTCTTTATTGCCCTTAAGAAACAAACCTCACCAGCAAAGACATACATGAGCTTAAGTGAAATGATGAACAATGATGTCCCTTGTTAATGGAACCTAAAAACAATCAGGTGTGGTTATTTTCATATTTGACAATTCAGACATTAAGACCAACAGTCTGAAGAGACAAGGAAGAGCACTATATATCAGTAAATGGAACAATCCACAGAGAAGTGATAGCCATTGTAAATGCATATGCAATAAACGTCAGTTAATGCAATTTCATAATAGAAACAGTACTTGATATGAAGGAATGCATAGGCCCCAATAAAATAATAGTGGGCAATTTCAATATTACACTCTGTGTAGATCATATAGGCAAAAATATCAACAAAGAAACATCAGAGTTAAACTGTTATGCCTCAGATGAGCTTAATAGACATGGACAGAACACTGCATCCAACAAGTGTGGATAGGCATTCTTTTCAGCCACTAATGGATCTTTCTCAAAACAGATCATTTGATAGGCCATGAAACAAGTCTTAACGGTACAAAAAATAGAAATAATTTATTGTCTTATTAGACCATAATAGAAAGACAGTAGATAGCAACAGGAAGATAAACTATACAAACACATGGAGATTGGGCAATTCACTTTTGAATGATTAGTGGGTCATTAATAAAATCAAATGAGAAGTTAAAATTTTAAAAATTCCTAGAATAGAATGAAAATGTAAACAAAAAATACAAGAATCTCTGGAATATATGAAAGGCAGTTCCAAGAAGGACGCTTATAAAAATGAACACTTACATCAAAAAATAAGTGAAATCACCAATAAATGACCCATCAAATAACACATCTCAACTTCTTAGAAAAGTAAGTACAAAACAAAATAAAACCTAATTGAAGGAAATAGATAATGAAGATCAGGGCTGAAATTAATGAAATAGTGATGGAAAGAATAATACAAAGGGCCAATAAAACAGAGTTGGTTCTTTGAAACAATAATTTAAGACCAACTAAAGAAAGCCACAGATGTATTTCTAATGTATCACATAGAATGCTCACTTCTAGATAGTCTGTTTGCCTTCTTCATGTCAACAGCCACTAATCAAGGTCCAACTAAAGCCTTCCCTTTTTTCCATTGTAAAGATTTCTTTCCTCCTCTTGTCTTTCAGTTTCTGCCAAATGCAAGTGATGGTGGCTATTCCCTCGTTACAGCAAGCTCTGAATAAGTGTTTCTCATTTGGTTTATCTTTGTTTATTTCCACAAAATTAGAGGAGACAGGAAGGAGTTTGAGATCTGTACCAAGTGGAGTGGAAATCTTAGAAGGGCTTTCTGCAGGGGAGTGACATGATCCAAATGACTCTGAAGAACATTTGTACAGGTACAATCCAAATGGTTTGGAAGAGGGCAATGGGAGAAATAGAGAGACCAGCTGGCAGGCTACTGCTGTGATTTGGCTAAGAGGGGATGTGTCACTCTTCTGGCAGCATAGAAATGGTGAAAACTGGGTGGATCTAAAATACATTATTTAAGGAAATATCTTCTGCTTGTGGGAATAGAAAATAAATGTGATAAGTCATTTCTCTGGAGGTTTTGCTGTATTTTACTTAAAAATGTCTATTTGAGCCCAGGTGTGATGGTGCATGTCTGTAATCCCAGAACTTGGGAGGCTGAGGGAGGAGGATCATTTTGAGTTCCAGGCCAGCCTAGGCTACCTAGTGAGTTCAAGGTCAGTCTGAACTACATAGCAAGATCTTTTCTACAAACAAACAAACAAGCAAACAAATAAACAAGCAAACTAAAACCCCATCAAAACACAAAAAACAAAAATGTCTATTAGATTGGGTCTTTAAGTTTGGGGGGGCTAAGTTTTTTGAGTTCTTTTTATATTATAGTAGCTTCTTAGATGGAGAAATATAAATGGCCAATAAGCACATGAAAAAAATGTTCAACATCACTGGCCATTTGAGAAATGCAAATTAAAACAACACTGAGATTCCATTTCACTCCACAAAGAATGATTATCATTAAGAAATCAATGAATAAAAAATGCTGGCGAGGCTGTGGGGAAAAGGAAACCTTTTTCATTGTTGGTGGGAGTGTAAACTGATACAACCACTCTGAAAATCAGGATAGAGAGTCCTCAAAAAACTAAAAATAGAAATCTCATTTGACCCAGCTATTCCCTTTCTAGGTATCTTCCCAAAAGAGTTAAAGACATCATACCACACTGATGTATGCATACCCCTGTTTATGGCAGTACAGTTCATAATACCTAAATCTTGGAAATGGCTGATACTCAAATCAAAACCGTAAGATTATTTCAGGTCCCCCAAATTAACAGACGAATGGATTAAAAATGTGGTATTTATACACAATGGAGTACTACTTTGCTGTAAAGAAGGATAAACAAGTCATTTGTAGAAAAATGGATGCACCTTGAGAACATAACGTTAAGTGAAGTAAATCAGAAACAAAAACTTAAATATCACATGGTTTCTCTTATATCAACATCTCAATAAATAAAGTGCAAAATAAAACAAACAAGAAAAAAGAGAGAAAGAGAAAAAAAGTTATTGTTATATAGATGGACAACATATCTAAAAGTGTACCTTGATTTGGTATAGATGTTCTATGTGTATTACATGCTTTTTGGCCTTTTAGTCTCGTTGTTAATCTGTATATATGATAATTGTTTATAAGAACTTATAAGATAAAAGAAATGAATCTGATGTTGGCAAAATAAAAGGGGGATGGAGGGAAGGGAAAGAAATTAAGATATGTACATGTACCAATGTACATGTACACGTACGCTATAATGAATGTAATCATGAATTGCAAATATGTACTAATAAAAATTTAAAAAGACATCTGTTTAAGCTAGTTACAATTAAAAGTACAGGGGAGCCAGCATGTGAAATAATATTGCATCAACAGCTGAGTGAAGATTTAGCAGCTTCAGATTTTTAGATCTATTCAGAGATTTACTATTTCTGCTCACTCTTCCAATGCTATGCTTGACAGTATGTCTGACATGATCTCTATTCATCTTATGCTGCTAAGCCCAAAACTACTGCAGTGTAGACCTCTCCATGGAAGTGGTCTTGATGTAGTATTTCAGAAAGAAAATTTAGCCACTATCCCCTTTTCTGTGGAACCAAGAATACAGTCTGTCTGTATATAAAAGTAGTTTTGGTAAATACCAATGAGAAAACACTAATGAAGAGATAAACTTCCAAATTATTTTTTCCTGCTAGGAGTTAAATCTACCATGAAACCTGAAACCTAGAGAACTTTTCTGCATTTCTGTTTTATCTTGTTTTTTCCGCTGAAGGGCCAAATGCTGGATGTGAACTTGCCTGATTTGATCTGCAAAGGAGGAGTCAGAATAAGAGTAAGTGTGTAAAGAAGAAACAGGAATGTTGTGAAAAATGTCAGATATTATTTTATCAAAGACTGTAGGAAGTTCCTTTTCTGGAACAAGACCGGAGAAATTAGGTGGGGTAGGTAGAAAAGACTTAGCAGAGAAGGTGACTATGATATCCATATGTAGAATAAACTAGCTATTGAAAAGATATTTATAGAACATCAAAGAGTTTCAATACCAGTACTAAACAGTGAAATGCAAATTTCAGGTCCCTCAAAGTGGATAAAATAAAGAATACTGGGAACATTCAATGTGGGGACCGGAACTAGAACTCTCACTCTGTTGGTGGGATGTAGAACGATATTGTCACTTTGGAAACTGCCGGGTAGATTATTAAAACGTAAAATATACATGTATCCAGTGACTCAGATATGAAAACACGTATTCATGAAGTAACTTGTACAAAAATGTTTTATGAGCAATCTTAAAATCTAAAAAGGGTCCAAATGTGTATCTAGAAGAGACAATGTAAATTCATTGCAGTATACTGATACAATGAAATATTATTCATTAATAAAAAATCACAAACTACTGTTATGCAGCGACCTGAATGAATCTTAAAATATTAGATTGAACAAAAGAAGACACACACAAAAATACATGTCATATGACTCCGTTTATGTGAAATCAAAGTGTAAGTAAAAATAATCTATGGTAACAAAAATTAAAAAGTTATGGTTATGAGATAGTAATGGTAAAAATTGACTAGAAAATGCTGTGAGAGATTTCTGAGGAATGAATTTTTTTCATATTTGATTTAACTTTTTGGTATGTGGGTGTGTGAAACTGGCAAAAATCACTGACCTGTGTGTTTTTCCTGTATAGGAAATACTGTCCTCTAATCATAGGACACTAAAAGTAAAATAAACCTGGAAGAAGAAAAGTGATTTACATATGGAAAAATGCTTGTTTCAGATTGTTAACAAACATAAGATCTAAAAATTTGCATATATAGTTGATCTAATCCTACCCCATGTAGAATGGATATAAGGAAAAGCACTCAAAGGGATAAATTGGAATGCTAATAATCAGAATTAAAAGTTGCTTGTAGGATTATGAATGGTTATTATTAAGCCTAATTATGATAGCTAGTTGATCAGTTTATTTAACACTGTCAAAACAGAGCATCAAATGTAAAGAAAATACATATACCATGGTACCTCTCTTCACAAACCCCTCTGTTCGCAAACAATTCAGTTTGCAAACAAAATTGTGTGGAAATATTTTGCTTTCATTTGTGAACTCTGTGTGGGGTGATGAACAGAACCACATCCATCTTCCCCACAGGAACATGCATGTAACCATCTTCCCCAGAATCATGGAATGAACACAGTTATACCACTGTATGCCCTAACTATTTTCTTTAGGCTCTAACTACTGCTTGTTTATTTTCTGGAAGAATACGGTTTTCTCTTTTCCTTTGTTAAAATTTGCTGATTGGAGTTCTACATTATTTTCTTTTATAAACTATCCCAATCCTATTTTGTCTTCTTTAGCAAGGAGTTAAAGTTTTGGAAATGTGAGTACAGATTATTATATTTTAAAAAAATTTATATATACACACCTAATGCAATAGAAAATTTTAATTACTTATTTTATCAAGTCTTTCCAAAGAATTCAAATTATTTTTATAGAGTCAATAGCTCTCTTTCTGTTCATGCTCATATTCTATTGCTTTATGTGACATTTAATTACACTCATAAACACATTAATAGGTACAACTAGCATAAATGAGTTTGTGAATAAATAACCTTATTCTGGTAACCATTATGGCATACAAATCAGCCTATTAGAGGAGATGCTACAAGCAGCCCAGAGAGAGGCTTCTCAGCCACAAGAAATTCAATGATCATTGAGCATTAGTAAGTTTTACCTAGAAAATGGAGAGTATTAATTAGTCTAGAAAGTTTGGTAAGTGGGTATCAGTTGGGACAATTATACTACACTTTTTCAAATTTCCTGCATCAGTTACATATTTTTCCAATCAGAAATCATGAGGGTGTTTATATTGAAGTTCATATTATGAGCAACAAGAAAGTTAAGAATACCATTATAACCATTTTTTAAATGATTATTGGAAGAAACTGTAAGTTGTGAAACTGAAATTACTCCCTGTTCCTAGGAATCAATTGACAAATTGTTAACCCCTGAATTTTGGAAAAGGAATAGACAAAAAGGATAATATATGCAAATTCTTTAGAACTCTGTTCATATTCCTCCTAGAACAAATCCTGGATTCTAACCAAGGACATCCAGGGATTACCTGAAGAAATAAGAAAACATGTCCTCCACCATGATGTTTGTGCCTTGAATCCAGTTTACCATGGTTGAACCCCCTGAAATTGTTAATCCAAATAAATCTGTCCATCTTTAATTTGTGAGTACCACATATTTTTTCCCCTAGCAATAGGAAGGCTGACTAATGCAAGACAGTTTCACTCAGCAGCATGAGCAGAAAACTTTATGTGCTGAACTTGGGAGCTTTTTAGAGAAATCACCTGATTGGCAGTAGTGAGATGTTTGTTTTCAGCATGATCTGATTAGTTGGCTGCTTATGAGTGGATGAAACTCGGCTCTTTATTGCTCCTAAATTAGATTTCACTTGCTTATGACTAAATTATGTTGCAGTTCGTTACATAGAAACTCAAAGCATTGATCTTGAGCTCAATGGCTACTTGCTTACTTAACAGTTGTTATGGGAGGAAAAAAGAGAGCTGAAAATTACACTTCTCTGAAAGTCATTTGACTGGTATGTCAGACGTTGTGCAGGTAAGATAAAATGCTTTAGATTTTAAATTAATTTACTTATTTTTACAGGACTGTCACCATAGATCAGGCATGAACTTCTCTGAGAGGTATCTGAATTTTACAGATAGACTGGAAAAGAAAGAAGTTGTATTCTGAATGAAGAACCAGCTGATCTTACTCACTCCTTTCTGTTATGGCAGCAAATTAAGTAGTGAAATCATGAATGC
This sequence comes from Heterocephalus glaber, assembly GCF_053883595.1. Classification (NCBI taxonomy): domain Eukaryota; kingdom Metazoa; phylum Chordata; class Mammalia; order Rodentia; family Bathyergidae; genus Heterocephalus; species Heterocephalus glaber. Next base: position 4,349,668 of record NW_028258310.1, on the reverse strand, counting down.
CTTAAGGATTTTGAGCCAAGTTGGCTGTGGAAAGACAGAAGATTGGAGGGAAGCTAATTTTTAAGAGTTTGATTTAATTAGAAGTGAGTGTACATTATCTAAGGTGAAACATGAAGCAGGACATGAAGGATACAAGGCTGGAGATAATACAGAATACTTGAAAACAATACCACCATGGTTAATCAAATGAGGAGGGAATAGTTATTCTGCATGCCACTCTAATTCTCTTTGTGAGTTCCTATGCCCAGGGACAGGAACTTAAAAGATGATGATGTCTCTACTCAGCTGGGAAGAAGACAATTACTTCCAGACCTAAAAGAGACAGAGTCCTGAAGGCAGTTAGGGTGGAGGCAGAGGCAGCAAGCTGATGCCATCCCTAATTCCTTTTTAGCCCTGTCTGCTCAGCTGCACTTGAGAGATGATTGTGTCTTAACTTAGGAACTTTGACCAGAGAGGAGCAACAGGAAGAAAGCTGTCCCCCTAAACTTGCACTCTGGCTTTGATGAGCACTTGGCTAGGTGACTCTGAATGATATGTGGAGAAGTTTTAAATATACTGTTTTCCCTTTGAAGATGTGATACATGTAGTTTATGAAATAAACTGCAAATATGCAGATTAATAAGAGAAAATCATAACAAAGTTATTAACAGACAGACATATAGGAGTCATAAAAAAGCACAATATGAGACTCCAAGAAAAGAGAGAGAACTAGACAGCTAAAATTTTTATAGCGCTAAACAAGGAACAGGGCTTGGACATCTGGGTTAAGGGGGAAGGTTGTGGCTAGCTAGGAAAGTTGATGAGACAAGTGAACAGAGAAAAGGATTGTCAGGTTATGAAAATGAAGTCTCTTGGGAAAAGCCACTCATGGTCATTTTTGTCTGTGCCAGGTATCAGATTCCCAATTTCTTTTTCCTGTGGGGGAAAAAATCTTTTCTAGGCAGGAATGAGGATATCAGTTAGAAAAGCCTATTTATGTCTCCTGGCTATTTACTTCACAGATGTAGATTTCCTTTATAGTCGTAAATTTCTTCTATAAAAGGTCAGCTTGTTAGACAGTTTCTCAGAATAGTGATCTTGAAATATATCAAAGAAATATATTTTGGGGTGGCATTTTGGGGCCCCACAGAATGAAACAGTACTTACTTACATGTCATCCATTCACAGCACTTCCTTCTATTCTGGATGCTTTTGACATATGTGCCATAAACCAGAGACTCATCATGCTAGAGATAAAGGATACCCATAATTTAAAGGAGGTTTATTTTGTCTTGTGTTTCAATCCATAGTCAGCTGGCTTCAAGGTAGGCCAACAGGGAACAGGGGCACGATGGAAGAATAGTTGCTCACTTTAAGGCAGCCAGGAAGCAGAGAGAGTCAAGGGAGGTATCTGGGAAGGGAGATTTAACCTCGGGTTCATGCCCACAGTGACCCATTTCTTTCAACCAGGACCCACCTCCTAACAGTAAGTCAGCTATACTGTCCCTATAGTCCAATAATCTTCCAGATATCTCACTGTGATAGCATGAGGCTTTCAGGGGCATCTAGATACAAACCATAACAATGAGCAAAACACTTATGGTAGAATCTACAATCCCTTATTCTTTTTTTTAAATTAAATTCTTTTATTGGTACATTGTAGGTATACAACACAATTACATTTCTCATTGGGAATTGTACCTTTACATGATGCATCTTGGTTCTTATTTTTTCCCCATTCCTAGCCCTCCCTTCACGCCCTCCACTCTTCCCTATTTACAAAGACTTTATTTCCATTTTTTCCATTTCTTATCATTTTTCCTTTCCCTTTTTTCCTTTCCCATGACCCTCCCACTACCCCTACCCCTTTGGACCTTTTATTCCTATTTTGCATTATTGATTGTTCATTCTAATCAATGGTACATTTCAGGTATACAATATAATGACATTCATCATTGGAAATTTGCACCTTTACATATTCTCTCTTGGTTCTTATTTTTCACCCTTGCCCAGCCGTCCCTTCAACCCCTCCAGTCCTCCCTATTTACAAAGATTTTGTTCCTATTTTTCCATTTTCTCATATTAATCCCATTCCTTTCTATCCCTTCCCCTAGCCCTCCCACTTCCTTCCCCTTTGCCCCTTTTCTTCCTATTTCACATTACCTATTATACATTTAGTCCTTATTTACACTTTCAGTTCTCACACCAGAGAAACTATTCAGTATTTATTCATGTGTGTCCTATTTATTTCACTTAAGAGTATCACCTCAATGTGCATCTACTTAGCTGTAAATGTCTCTAATTTCTCATTTTTTATGGCTGAGTAGTACTCCATTTTATAAAAAACCCCACATTTTCTTTATCCAGTCTCCAGTTGATGGGCATTTGGGCTGTTTCCAAGAATTAGCTATTACAAACTGTGCTGCTATGAACATGGGCGCACATATATCACTGTGGTATGATTCTTTTAATTCTTTGGAGAAGATCCCCAGCACTGGAATAGCAGGATCAAATGGGACTTCCAGTTCTAGTTCTTTGAGGAATCTCCATACTGATTTCCACAGTGCTTGCACCAGTCTACACTCCCACCAGCAGTGGAGCAGGGTTCCTCTTTCCCCACAGCCCCACCAGCATTTGTTATTGGTTGATTTCATGATAGCAGCCATTCTTTCTGGAGTGAAGTGGAATCTCAGCATTGTTTTCATTTGCATCTCTCGAATGACCAGTGATGTTGAACATTTTTTCATGTATTTATTTGCTATTTCTACTTCTTTGTCTGAGAAATGTCTGTTCATTTCAGATGCCCATTTTTGGATTGGGTCTTTAAATTTGGGAGATCTGATCTTTTTAAGTTCTTTATAGATTCAAGATAGTAGACCTCTGTCTGAGGAAGAGCAGGTGAAGATTTTTTCCCACATTGTGGGTTGTCTCTTCACACTGCTGGTGGTTTCTTTTGCTGTGCAGAAGCCTTTTAATAAGAAGAGATCCCACTTGTTGATTGTTTGTGCCAGTTCATGGGCAACTGAGGTTTTGTTCATAAAATCTTTTTCTACACTGATGTCTTCAAGGGTTCTACCTAACCTCTGTTCCAACTGGTTCAGAGTTTCTATTTTAATATTTAGATATTTCATCCATTTTGATTTTAGTTTAGTGCATGGTGAGAGATACAGGTCTAGTTTTAATCTTTGGCAAGTTGAAGCCCAATTTTTCCAGCACCGTTTATTAAGGAGGCTATCTTTACTCCAGTGAGGGTGTTTGGCCCTTTATTGAAGATGAGATGGCTGAGTGTGTCTGGCATTGTTTCTGCATCTTCTAATCTGTTCCACTGGTCCTCAAGTCTGTTTCTTTGCCAGTACCATGCTGTTTTTATCACAGTAGCTTTGTAGTAGAGTTGCAGGTTGAGGATTGTGATACCCCCTGCCATGTCTCTGTTACCTAGAATTGCTTTTGCTATTCTGGGTCTCTTCTTGTTCCAAATGAATTTTTGGATTGTTTTCTCGAGGTCCATGAAGTATGCTGCTGGGATCTCAATTGGAATTGCATTAAATATATATAGCAGTTTTGGAAGAATGGCTATTTTCACTCAATTAATCCTTCCTACCCAGGAGCAGGGGATGTCTGTCCATTTTCTGATATCATCTTCAATTTCTCTTTTCAGAGTGCTATAGTTTTCAGAGAAGAGGTCTTTGATTTCTTTCATTAGATTGATTCCTAGGTATTTCAGTTTTTTGGATGCTATTGTGAAAGGAATTATTTGCCCTATTTCTCTCTCAGTGAGTCTATCATTTGTGTAGAGGAAAGCTATTGATTTTTGTGTGTTGACTATATAACCAGCTATTTGACTGAATTTTGTTATTAAGTCTAGCAGACTTTTGGTGGAGTTCTTCGGTCTTCTATATAGAGTATCATGTCATCTGCAAATAATGACAATTTGACTTCTTCATTACCTATCTTTATTCCTTTTATTTCTTTCTCTTGTCTAATTGCCATGGCTAATGTTTCCAGAACTCTATTGAACAAGAGTGGTGATAGTGGACATCCTTGTCTTGTTCCTGATTTTAGAGTGAAGGATTTCAGTTTTTTACCATTTAGTCTGATATTGGCTGTGGTTTTTCATAGATGGCTTCTATCAGTTTGAGGTAGAGACCATCTATTCCAATTTTTTGTAGGGTTTTTATCATAAATGCATGTTGGATTTTGTCAATTTTTTTTTCTGCATCTATGGAGATAATCATATGGTTTTTGTCCTTGGCTCTATTGATATAGTGCATTACATTGATTGATTTTTGTATACTGAACCATCCCTGCATCTCTGGGATGAATCCCACTTGATCAGGGTGTATGATCTCCTTGATGATCTTCTGCATTCTGTTTGCCAGTATCTTATTAAGGATTTTTGCATCTATGTTCATTAGTGAGATTGGCCTATAGTTCTCTTTTTCAGTTGGGTCTTTCTCTGCTTTGGGGATCAAGGTGATGCTTGCTTCCAGGAATGAATTTGAGAGTATTGCTTCCCTTTCAATTTCATTGAAGAGTTTAAATAGTAGTGGCAGCAGTTCCTCTCTAAATGTCTTGTAGAATTCAGCAGTGAAGCCATCAGGGCCCAGGCTTTTCTTAGTTGATAAGTTTTTCATTACATTTTCTATTTCATTGGTTGATATTGGGTTGTTCAGAACTTTTAGGTCTTCTTCGTTCAACTTTGCTATTCATGTGTACCTAGGAATCTGTCCATTTATTCTGTGTTGTCCATCTTATTGGTGTACAGGTTCTGGAAGTAGGTATTGATGATCCTCTGGATTTCTGCTGGGTCTGTTGTCATTTCACGCTTTTCATTCCTAGTTGCATGGATTTGGGCCTTTTCTTTCCTTTTTCTGACAAGGTTGGCTAAAGGTTTGTCAATTTTGTTGATTCTTTCAAAGAGCCACCTCTTGGCTTCATTGATTTTTTTGTATCGTTCTCTTAGTCTCCATTGCATTGATTTCTACTCTGATCTTTATAATTTCCTCCCTTGTATGAGCTTTGGGGTTGTCCTGCTCTTCTTTTTCTAGAAGCTTCAGGTTCAACATCAGGTAGTTTAATTGGGCTCATTCTGTTTTTCTAATATGCGTATTCACTGCTACGAATTTCCCTCATAAGATTGCTTTCATTGTGTCCCATAGATTCTGATATGTTGTGTTGTCATTGTCATTTAATTGAAGGAACTGTCTGATTTCTTCTTTAATTTCCTCTGTGACCCATTGGTTATTCAGAAGTGTGTTGTTCATTTTCCATGTGTTTATGAAATTTTTTGTTTCCTTTGCTATGGATCTCCAATTTCATCACACTGTGGTCTGATAATATACAGGGGATAACTTCAATTCCTTTGCCCTTACTTAAACATGTTCTGTGTGTGAATATGTGGTCTATTTTGGAGAATGACCCATGTGCACATGGGAAGAATGTGTATTCTGATTTTGTGGGGTGGAAGACTCTGTAAACATCTGTTAAGTACATTTGTTCAAGAGTTCGATTGAGTTCTAGTATTTCATTACTTATTTTTAGTCTAGTTGATCTATCTATTTGTGACAGTGGGGTGTTGAGGTCCCTCACTACAATTGTATTAGTGCATATATGGCTTTTCATGTCCGTTAGTATTTGTTTTATGTAGTTGGGTGCACTAGTGTTTGATGCATAGATATTTATGATTGTCATCTCTTCCTCTTGGATTCTTCCCTTTACAAGGATGTAGTGTCCTTCTTCATGTCTCTTAGTCAGTTTTGGTTTGAAATCTACTTGATCTGCCAAAAGGATAGCTACTCCTGCTTTTTTTCGGGTTCCTGTCACATGGAGTATTGTTTTCCACCCTTTAACTTTCAGTGTATGAGTTTCCTTTTGAATTAAGTGTGTTTCTTGTATGCAGCATATGGTTGGATTTTGCTTCTTGACCCATTCTGCCAGTCTATTTCTTTTGATTGATGAGTTGAGACCATTAATATTGATGGTTATAACTGAAACATATTGACTTGTCATTGCCATGACATTTTCTTTTTGTTGGGTTCTCCCCATTTCCATTTAATTTCTTGTCATGCCAGATGGGTTCATTCTGCTTTGCTTCCTGGGGTTGTGAGCCTCAATGTCTGTTCCTAGGATATTGTGTAAAATTCTTTGGAGTGCTGGTTAGGTATTCGTGAAGTTCCTAAGGTGCTCTTTGTCATGAAAGTATCTTATTTCTCCATCCATTTTGAAGGATAGTTTTGCAGGGTACATCAATCTGGGTTGGAGGCTGTTTTCTTTTAGGGCTTGGAATATGTCACTCCAAGCTCTTCTTGCCTTGATAGTTTGTGTTGAGAAGTCTGCTGTGATTCTGATGGGCTTTCCTTTGTATGTGATTTGTTTCTTTTCTCTGACTGCTTGGAGAACTTTGTTCTTCTGTTGTGTTTCTGGAATCTTAACAATTATATGCCTATGTGTAGATTTTTTTTGATCAAGGCTATTTGGAGTCCTATATGCCTCACTTATCTGTATGTCAAGCTCTTTTCCCCTGCTTGGGAAGTTTTCTGCCATTATTTCTGTGAAGAGATTTTTTATGTCATCCGCACTCTCTCCTGTTTCTTCATTGAGCCCAATCAGTCTTATGTTATTTTTCTTTGCATCATCTAGCAGCTGCTGGATTGATTTCTCATGTTCCCTTATAATTTTGAAGCAATTTTTCTTTTCCTGGTCACTAATTGCAATCTTATCTTCTATATCTGAAATTCTGTCCTCACATTGGCTCATTCTGCTGTGTAGACTTTCCATGGAGTTTTTCATGTCCTGGAAATCTATTTGCATCTGTTTTATGGATTCCATTTGTTTCTTATGTTGGGATTCCATCATGTTCCTGAGCTCCTCTCTAGATTTATTAATCATGTCTTGCAGTAGGGGCCCAATTTCTCCTGTTATGTGAGAAATTATTTCTGATTTCATTTTTTCCAGATCCCCTTTTGTTGCCAGTTCAGTGGGTCCAGGTGGTTGAGTATCAGAGTGTTCCATCTCATTTTCCTTTGGGGTTGCTGTAGGTGATCTGGAAGTCTGGTTTTGAGACTTATTTATGTGTTTTCTCATTTTGACTGTGGCGGGGGGCTGTTAGCACTTGCACGGATTACATTCTCTAAGCTGGGAGAGGTGGGACAGGGGCTGGGAGCAGCGGTAGGGATGGTGACCCAAAAGCCCTTTCCTGTGGGCTGGGAGCAGCAGGAGGGATGGTGGCCAGGAAGCCCCTTCCTCTGTACCAGGAGCAGTGGGATGGTTGCTCAGAAGCTCCTACCTCTGGGCCAGGAGGGATGGGAGGGATGGTGGCCGGGAAGCCCCTTTCTCTGGACCAGGAGCAGTGGGACAGCGGCTCAGAATCACCTACCTCTGGGCTGAAAGCAGCAGGACTCAGTACCTTGGTCTGGTGGTCTGGTGTCCTCTGTGTCTTCGTAGTGTGGAACCAGGTGGCTACCTGTCTGCATTGGGGTGATTCAGCCTGTTCCGCGTGATTTGGGACCTTGGTAGAGCATGTGCAGATCTGCCTGTCTGCAACGGGCTGATTCGGTGTGTTCTGTGCCACTTAGGACCTCGGTAGGGCATGGGCAGACCTGTCTGTCTGCAGCGGGGTGATTCTGAGTCTTCTGTGGGACTCTGGGGACCTTGGTAGGGCATGGGCAGACCTGCCTGTCTGCAACGGGGTGGTTCGGCATCTTCCGCATGACTCGGGACCTCGGTAGTGCATGCACAGACCTGCCCCCTTATTCTTGATTCTTAAATCAATAGTGCCTATGATTGTGGCAAACTTATTTGGTTCAAAAAGATCTATCCTGAGCTCTTTTGAGGCTATTTGTCTTTAAAAAAATTTATAAATCAACTTTTGTATGAATATTCATGTTTCACTGTAGAAATAGTACTGTTTCATAATAATAGCCACCCTAGACCACAGTGGTGGTGGTGTCTATATATAACATTGGTAACTATTTTATGTTTTGAAAATCCTAAAACAATTTCTGAATGTTGAATTATTTCTGTCTGTATGGATTTTGGAAAAGGAATTGTAAATTTACATTCTGTAGATTTCATTTTTATCACCCACAATTCATTGGTGTTGTTATGAGTGTCTATTTGTGTTGTCATGTCTGCTTTGGTGTATGTCTGAATTAATTTCAAATGTTTATCTTTCATGATTATTTTGAGTTTGAGGAGTAACCAGAAGTTTCTCTGCACAATGCCGGATTCATAATAATTTTACTAATCTGGTTTTCTATTGGATGTCACTCAGCAACTTCATTCACCACAATTTTTATTACATCTTATAAAGACACTAGTGAAAGAGGACTTCCAGAACTGCTTCAGAAAGTGGCAAGAATGATGGGACAAGTGTGTGCAAAGTAAGGGGGAGTATTTTAAGGGGGATTAATGACAATGTGTCTTTTACAGTAATATTTTTTTAATTTAAGCATTCACTATATATATATATATTTTTTTACACCTTGTATATATCTTTTCTGTGCCCTACTTTTTCTCCTGCTCTCAAAGATATATATTATCTACTTGTCTATATTAAATTGAAAATGGTGGTTACTTATTTAGAAATTTATATATTAGTAGGAAATACACATCATATAAAGTATTTAATGAATAATTATGGCATTTCAGAAATCCATCAGCCCTGTGGAGAGATTTTGAAAGGGGTAACAAGAGCACTTGCTCTATGACCCTGAAGCCAGATCACTAAAAATATTAGGACTCATCTGTTCATAACATCAGTGGAAAATGAATACTGCTGTAAATAAAAAACACTACAGATGGAAACTTAGTAGAAGGTAAGTTCAGGATTCTGAACATAAAGCCATTTTCTTCATGAAATGGTTGCTACAAGTTTTCTATGAAAGTAATTGTAGCCCCCAAAGAATGAAAAGAATCATACCACAGTGATATATGTGCACCAATGTTTATAGTGGCACAGTTTGTAATAGCTAAAGTTTGGAAACAGCCCAAGTGCCCATCAACTGGAAACTGGATAAAGAAGATGTTTTTTTTTTATAAAATGGAGTACTACTCAGCCATAAAGAATGAGAAACTACAGACATTTATAGCTAAATGGATGCATATTGAGGCCACACTCTTAAGTGAAATAAATAGGGCACACATGTGAATACCGAATAGTTTCTCTAGTGTGAGAAACTGAAAGTGTAAATAAGGACTAAAATGATTAAAATGAATAACTGATAATCTGAAATAGGAAAAGGTGTAGGGGTGGTGGGAGGGGAAGGGGAAAGGGAAGAAGAGAAAGGAAAAATTATGAGAAAAGAAAAAAAATGGAAACAAAGTCTATGTAAATAGGGAAGCGTGGTGGGGGTGAAGGGCAAACAGAAAATGGGGAAAAAAATAAGAACTAAGATACATTGTGTACAGGTACAAGCACCCAATGATAAATGTAAATGTATTGTATACCTAAAATGTACCAATAAAGGAAAAAAAAAGAGAGTAATTGTAGCATTTCTATAGCTGCATAGACATACATTCATGTTTGCTTTGTTTTTGTTTTCTCTAAAAAGTGTGTCTAAAAAGCATGCTTTCTGTGATAAAAACAGCATGGTAATGGCAAAGAAACAGACCTGAGGACCAGTGGAACAGATTAGAAGATGCAGAAACAACTCCAGACACACTCAGCCACCTCATCTTTGACAAAGGAGCCAACCATCCTCATTGGAGGAAAGATAGCCTCTTTAATAAATGGTGCTGGGAAAACTGGATTTCAACCTGCCAAAGATTAAAACTAGACCCATACCCATCACCATGCACTAAACTAAGTTCTAAGTGGATTAAAGATTTAAATATTAAGACAGAAATATTAAATTTCCTGGAAGATAAGTTAGGTAGAACTCTTGAAGACATTGGCATAGGAAAAGACTTTATGAACAAAACCTCAGCAGCATGGGAACTAGCAGAAAGAATCAACAACTGGATCTCATCTTATTAAAAAGCTTCTGCACTGCAAGAGAAACCACCAACAGAGCTAAGAGACACCCTACAATGTGAAAAAAATTTTCAGCAGTTGTACCTTAGACAAAGGACTACTATCTAGAATATATAAAGAACTGAAAAAAATCAGACCCCCCAAATTCAAAGACCCAATTCGAAAATGGGCATCTGAAATGAACAGACATTTCTCAGACAAAGAAGTAAAAGCAGCAAATAAATATATGAAAAAATGTTCAATGTTACTGGTCATTCGAGAGATGTAGATGAAAACAACACTGAGATTCCACCTCACCCCAGAAAGAGTGGCTGTTATAAAGAAATCATCCAATAACAATTGTTGGCAGGGGTGTGTGGAGAAAGGAACCCTTCTCCATTGTAGGTGGGAGTGCAGACTGGTGCAGCCACTGTGGAAGTCAGTATGGAAATACCTCAAAGAACTAGGCTTAGAGGTCCCATTTGACCCAGCTCTTCCCCTGCTGGGTATCTTCCCCAAAGAATTAAAAGAATCATACCATAGTGATATATGTGTACCCATGTTTATAACTGCACAGTTTGTAATAGCTAAGGCTTGGAAACAGCCCAAGTGCCCATCAACTGGAGACTGGTTAAAGAAGATGTGGTTTGTTTTTTTTTTTTATAAAATGAAGTACTACTCAGCCTTAAAGAACGAGAAGCTAGAGACATTTATAGCTAAATGGATGCATATTGAGGCCATCCTCTTTAGTGAAATAAATAGGACACATATGTGTAAATACCAAAGAGTTTCTCTAGTGTGAGAAACTGAAAGTGTAATTAAGGATTAAAATGATTAAAATGAATAATTGATAATTTCAAATAGGAAGAAAAGTTTCAAAGGGATAGGGGTGACATGAGGGGAAGGGGAGAGATCAGAGTTACAGGCTGGAATCTGGAAAGAATCCATATGTAGATTGTGTTTAGAACTATAGGAAGAGATGAAGGTAGAGACTAGGCTGGAGCTCATCAGTGGGTTGGGAAGGAAGAGTCACTGAGATCAAAGGAGAGAAGGGTGTGTTTCCAGAAGAAGCACATACAACTATGTATAGTATACAGTACTCGATAGATACATGACTGTTACTGTTTTATGTACTCATCATAACATGCTGTGCTTTTCATCCTTTAAAGCATAATTCTACTTATATAAAAGAGTTTACTGTAAAATAGTGTGATTCTATGCCAGTGGTAGCCTCATGTGTCTCATGTTTAACTGTGTATTTGGATAATATCAAGCGGCCATCACAGATGATTGATGTATACCTTTTCAGTTTGCACTTAGAAATTGGCACTCTGTGTGGTACTTTGCGATACACATGGGTGAAATTGCCTAATAACATATTTCTCAGATTATATTTTCATCACGTGTCACATGACTTTATTGAAATTTAAATTAAAAACAATTTTTGGCCTATGTGGAGTCTACTAGTTAACTAGAATTTTTTCTCCAGACCACTATTCATTCAATATTAGTTTTGAAAATCTTTCTAAAACAAATCACATCTTCTGATGTTATGTTAATGCTTGAGATGTTTTTATTAAATTATATGGAAAAATGTTTAAGTACTTTTCAGTTTTGCGTTGGTTGAGTTCTATGATATTTGAATATTATTATAGTTTTTTTCCCTTGCATTGCTTTTCTTTGAATAATTTTAATTTTTGTATATGTGTGTGTTTAGCAAATGACAATAAAGTTATACATTTTAAATAGAAAGTAAATAAAAAGCATGCTTGATGGTTGGGTATTTGCCAATACCACAAGCAGTCAGTGAGTATAAAGGAGAAGTTTATCTTCTAAATTCCCATGTTCTGTAATTCTCTGTAAGCCAGAAACTGCATACATATTGTACTAGGTTTGTCAGAAAAGAAGCAGTTCATACATCTCTCCTTTCAGCAGCATAAAAGAGAATTCTGCAAACCCTGGCATTGCATTAAAATAGCCAATATGAATATACCCTTGCCTCTGCAGTTGGAAAAGTTTGGAGTAACGAATTGAAATACCTAAGGAAAAAAATGTCAAAATCGAACAAAAGGTTTTAAATTTACTTCCTACATCAGCACACATGAATGAGGAATTAGCCTAGCTCAACTATAGTTCGGCAAGTTTGCAGAAGCCAAACTATGCTCCTGGGCAATTCTACAAAGTACAACATTTGGCCTACTTTACTAAACTAATCCGATGGTTGTGTTAGGACCAGACCCTTAGCACATTGAGGTAACGGTGCTAGGCATTCTGTTGCTGCAGGCTGGAGGAGTCGATGGCACCACTGTTGCTGTCTTCCTGGATATTACAGCACATTTCATAAGCATTGAAACACATTTCAGATCCACATGATGACTTTTTATAGTCCCTATTAGGTGAAGTTTAAATTCATGTCTCTGCAGCATGAAATACATTGTTTGCTCCATCTCTGTCATGTGCCTCCCTTAACATTCAAGGCAATCTATTGTCACCAGTCACTGGGAGTCATAAATTACCTGATGCTAAAGGCTGTTTTTATCTATTTGTTTTGTTGAGCCAGCAGAGTTTGTAGAAAAGTTGGGAGAGGGATAAAAGAAGAATTCTGTCAAGTATCTGATTAAACAATGCCTTGATATAATGGTTTTTGTGTGTCAGAAATGTTTTCCTATTTATTTTTTAGCTTTACAAGTAATTTCACTGTGTAATGCTGAGTAAATAAAACCTCACTGTTATTGATTTGACCATGAAATGAAAGAATGAAGAAAGTGTCAGACCCAAAATGATGTCACATTTGGAATATTAATAGAGATTTCATTTTAAGAAAATTATTTTTATATCTTCTCCTTTTTTTTTGCTGTGTGAATGAAAAAATTAAATAGAACAAAAACATATTTCAAATGACATAAAACTTTTAAACTTTAGTTTCAGATAATCAACTAGCCTGTAAATTTTGGGTGGCCACATCATTAAAAATTGTTGCTAAGAACATCCTAACACTTTTTTATAACAAATATTGTGTCTTTTGTTCTGAGAACTATATACTGCTATAAATTATTTAAAAATGTTAATAAATGACTGTGGTTTTGTGATTGCTAAGTTTCTCTGTTTTAAAGAATGTTTAATTGTTTAATAATTTTGTGCAGATAAAATATAAAAGTGATATGTATCATATGCAAATTTTAGTTTAGTAAATCTGTCATTTAAAAAAGAGGATCTATCCCTTTGATGTAATGGTTTCTTGATGAATTCTTTGTACCTAAGTAATTCATATATTCCAAATAGGAAAAGTAATGAGGTACCTGAAGTAGCAGGTCCTGCTGTGACTTCTTCATAGCATCTTGCGATTTCATAAGAAAATATATTCTGATTGATCTCTTTAGCTACTTTTTACTAATGTGGATAGGATTTTGAGTTTTCTCTCTTCTATGCTCAACCTACATTATATCAAACAACTGCTTTTATTAATTTAAAATTTGACAGATTAATCTAATTTAGTTGGCCTTCAAATTAACTATTTCAACTGGTAAAACAGGAATCTTTTAGAAGTAAAAGGTCCAGACGCAGGAGCTATGGGTGAGCATTTCTCCAAGCAGCCATAGGTCTCGTAAGGTATTCAAAAAAGGGTATACATCAAAACCTGAGAAGAGGGGTCACGGAGGTTCCCAGGCGCTGAGGAGGGATTTGGACCAGGTGTGCCAAATGGGAGCACGTGATATTCCTTTCCCTGCGTCACGTCGGTGACTTTAGAGTGGCCTTAAACGGCTCGTTAAGGACTGACAAGTGGAAAAGCAAGGGCACCTCTTTGCTTGATCTCAGGTGGCAGCGTCTCTGTCCCTTTCCATTGACCGGTGAACAGCTGTCATGGAATTTCACTTCACCAAGTGACCTTGAGGTCAGGGGGACGTCCAGTTTGTGATAGTTCCTGGGTGTAGGAACTTTGAGAATTTCCATATATGGAAAAACTTTCCATGTTCTGATTGACATCAGTAAAATACCACGACCGAAATATTCTGCATTAATCAGTCAGCCATACATTTAATGACTTCTAGAGTCTCATGGACTTCTGAAGTCTTCCACTGAGATAATTGGAGGGAGGTCATGAGTCACGCCGAAAACGCCGAATCAGCCTGCCGCAGACAGGCAGGTCTGCAGATGCCGTACCAAGGCTGCGAGTCGTGCGTTCCATGCCAAGTCAGCCCGCAGGACCCCCCCCCCCCCCCCGTCCCTGGCCCCCGCCCTGCTCCTCTGGCGTCTTTTCTGTACAGCCACCTGGTTCCACACTACAAAGACGCAGAGGACACCGGACCACCAGACCACGGTACGGGGTAAGTTGAAGTCATCTTCACCTCCCATCAGGACCGGGACTATCTTCAAGGGAAGGGCAGCTGGAACCTGCAATACAACTCTGCAGAGTTCAACCCTACAGGAGGACAAGGAGTTCAACTTGGGACTTGCAGCCAGAAATCTACCTGAAGCTCATGGGTCTGTGACTAGCTTGCTGAGACTCATTGACTTACATCTGCACACTGCTACCCACATTGTCTATTGTGACAGCAGAGACATACCCTGAAAGGCAGTTCATCTTCATTGTTATTTTTTATTCCCAAAATTAATATTATTAGTTTGTTTTTTCTCTTTTATTTTCCTTTGCTCCTATCTTTACTTTTTTTTCCCACTCTTTGCAAATATTTGTTTTTCCTCTCCTTTTTTTCTTTTCTTTTCTTCTTTCTTTTCTCTTTCCTTTCTCTCTCTCTTACACTCACTCTCTTGCTCTCCCACATTGTTCATCTTTCATTTTTGTCCCCGTTTTGGTCCTCATTAAGAGTTCTTCTTTATTTTCCTATTATTCTCTTTTTCCTTCTCAACTGTGTTCTCTGGCCACACTGCTAACCTTCTCGTATCCTTCTTCCCATCTGTCCCTCCCTCCCCAACCCATTCTAACTCCCCATCCCGAAGGGTAAAGTTGTTATATTGAAGAGTTTATTCACTACATGTTGGGTTGGTCCTCGATCTTGATTTAATTCACACAGCTAAAGGTGATAGATTAATAACTACCACAAAATGTCTTTTTCAAAGATGTACTTGATGCAATGGTGTTGCTGATGGTATCACTTGGGCTAAGGTGTTGTTATTGATCTAGTCAATGAACCTTCCTAGTATAAGGAAAATGAGATAGCCTCGGAGCCATTAGAGACTCGAAACCTAAAGACCAGCTATATCTGGAAGACACCTTTGAGAAGCAATCATTCCATAAGGGTTCTAAATACATCAATAAAGATACTTACAATAAGCAACTTCAAAGTATCAACCCAGGAACTAAACCAAGGACAGTACCCAGAACAAAAATTAGAAGACATTTAAGCAAGGTACAAACTCAGATTTCCACCCAACAAAAGGCAAATTCTGGGGGAAACAAGGTGGAAAAGGCTGATAATCAACCACCTGGACACCCTGAACTGATAGCACAGGAAGTAACAAAACAGATGAATGAGTCTCTAGAAAAAATAAAAGTAGAAATAATTTCTCAGATAACTACAGAGATGGTGAGCAGAGTGAAAGACATGATTAGAGGCTGTAGAACAAAAACTGATAAAAAGATAGATGAGCTCAGAAACATGCTGGAAGCCAGGAATGCCCAACATAAGAAAGAAATGGAAACCATGATCCCCCAACATAAGAAAGAAATGGAATCCATGAAACAGAATCAAACAGATATTAAGGAGATTAAAAGCTCCATTGAAAGCATGCAGAGCAGATTGAGAATCTGAAGATAGAATGTTAGAGATAGAAGACAGGATTGCAGTGAAGGACCATGAAAACAGAGATTTCTTAAAAATAGCAAGGGACTATGAGAAATCAATTCAACAGCTGCTAGATGATGCAAAGAAGAATAACATAAGACTGATAGGTGTCCATGAAAAAACAGGAGAAAGCACAATTGACATGAAAAAACTGTTCACAGAAGTAATAGTAGAAAATTTCCCAGACAGAGGTGGAGAATTGGACATACAGATAAGTGAGGCATATAGAACTCTAACTAGCCATGATCAAAAAAATCTACATCTAGACATATAATAGTCAAGATCCCAGAAACCCAACAGAAGAACAAAATCCTACAGGCAGTTAGAGAAAAGAAACAAATCACCTACAAAGAAAAGCCCATCAGAATCCCAGCAGAGTTCTCAACGCAAACACTCAAAAGACTGAAGCAGGAGCATCACCACAAGTTCAAGGCCAGCCCAAATTACATAGTAAGATCTGGTCTCACAAAAGCCAAAATAAATTAATACATAAACAAACAAATACAAAATATTAGATTTGTTATTGGATGCATAAGATTTTTCATGCTACTGAGTGTGGTATTAATTCTTAGGATTTGAGTTTCCACTTGCTTTAGGTATTCAAGAATCCAAGTGTATTTTATCTATTAATTTGTGTCTAGAGATCTTGTTACATTTAATGATGAGTTATAATCAGTTTTCTGCACATTATTTTGGATTTTCTAAATGAATAATCATTACATCAGCGAATAATGGGATTTTTATTTCTTTTTAATATGTATGCCTCTACTTTCTTTTTCTTGTTTTATTGCACTGACCAGGATCTCAAGTACAATGTGAGCTTGAAGTGATGATGATGGATGTTCATATTTCATCCCTCTCAAATAGGGCAGCCTTTCAACATTTCTTTGTTAAAATATATATACTATACTTACAAACTTTCAAGTTTATGTGTATCTCTATGTTAATGAGTTTGGTCTGTAAGTTACTATGGTCATATCCTCTGCAAGGCATGACATTGAGATTCATGGTGCTCTAAACAAGTAGGAAGTATTCTTGCCTCAAATCTCCTTATAAAAGTGTTTTTATGAAATTGATGTTGTTTCTCCCATAAGGATTTGGAAGAATCCATTGCTAAAGGTATCTGGGACAAAATTTCTTTGTGGGAAGGCTAACAAGAAGTACTTATTAAGGTATTATATTTATATACATTTTATACAAAATATTTTAAAAGTTTACTTGTCTATTTTATCTAAATTCAAATTTATTAAAGATTTTCATAGTATCCTCAATTTAAATTTTTCTAATAATATCCTACTTTTTTTTTTTTTGTACCAGGGATCCAACTCAGGACCTTGTGTTTGTGAGGCAGGTGGTGGAACCACTGAGCTAAATCCCCAGCTAACCTACTTTTAAATGTTCTCTTTTTATTCTTCAGTTGTTGCTTTTTTTCATGAAGTTTCTTGCTAGGCTTAATTTTATTGATCTTTTCAAAAAAACTGTATCTAGGGGTGTGCATTTTTCTTTATTGAATGTTTGTTTTCTATTTTGCTGATTTATTTTGTTTTTATTTTCTTCCACATACATTTTAAAATTTGATTTATTTTTTTCTCTAGCATTTTTAGATAAAAGTTTAGATAATTCATTTTTAGGTTTATTTTTCTTCTACTATGACCACTCAGACTATGTGTTTCCTTTTAAGCACCATGTAGGTACATCTCACTCATGTCATATGGAATATCTATCTCCTTTATCATTTTATTCACATTGTTTTCATATTTGTGTTGTGACTTATTCTTTGACCCCTGGTTGGTTAAAAGTTTATTTCATTTGCAAGAGTTTCATGTTTTAATTTATTTTCTAATTTTTAAAAAATTTGTATTGTTATTGCTGAATTTGAAATTAATTTTACTTCGTTCATATAACAAGATCAGAATAATTTCAATTCTTTAAAATTTCATGATGACTGCTTTATAACTTGGGCTATGGTATCAAATATAGTTAATCTTCTATCACAATATAATTCTCAATATAACGTAAATTCTGTCATTGTTAGCTGTTGTTTATATACATGCTAATTGGTCCCTTTAGTTAATTATAGTAAATGTTAAGTCACATGTTTTTATGAAACATTTTTTGTTTGCCTATTTTATCAGCTATTGCAAGAACTGTACTAAAGTCTTTTATTGGTGAATGTGTCTATTTCTTCTTTTAATATTGGATCAAGTATTGCATTACATAGTTTGTAAGTACTGGGAACATATACATTTGAAACTATTATAGCTTCTTGTTGTGTTGACCTCTATTGTGATGAAATATCATATTTATCCTACTTCTTCAAGTCTACTCTGTCTGCTATTAGTATAGCTGATACAGCTTTCTTTTGGATAGTGTATGTAGATATAGTTTTCCATTTTAGGCTTCCTATTTTGGTTTTTCTCATATTTATGCATAATTCTTATGTGCATATTTAATAGGCATATTTCTGTATAATTATTTAAAAATGTTTTATCCACTCTGATAAACTTATTTTTTTTTACTTGGAATATTTAGCCTTTTGTTTCCAGTGTAGGTCCATAAAGGTCACCAACGCTGCTGCTGGTTTTCTGTTCCTGAGTCTTAAAGTTCTCCCTTATGCTAAGAACTGGCAAAGTGCTCTGGGGAAAACATAGCTACCAATTGTCTGCTTACCACTCCTGCCAGTATCGTTAATGGTTTGTCTAAGAGATGTATCACTTTAGTGTGTTTTTATTTTCTCTATACCAGGAGCCTGCAAAAAATTGTACACCATTTAAAAAAAATTCACATAGCTCTAAAGCCTCCAATCCCACTATACTTCAACATTTAGTAAATAACTTGATGATAAAGCCAGCTGGATGCTGAGGCTCTTCAAAGTCTCCAGTTTTATCACTTCCTTCCCATAGTACCACCAAAAGCTCTACTGTTTTACTGTCCCCAAGCAGAGACTGTGTACCTGGGCCAGTCTAGGTTCCTAACCCCTAGCACATGCTAAATGTCAGCATATGTCCTCAGAAAGCACTTGCAGATTATTAGCCCAATATCTAGCAGTTCCTAGCTGTACAAAATGCTATTTCTTGAATTCTTATTGCTTCTGCAGCTTTCTAAGGGGCCATTTAAGAGAGAGATGTATAACTACAACTACAACGTTATTTTTGTGAAGTACTTTTCTGCAGAACACAAGTCCATCTTCTCTCAGGCTTTTCACCTAAATCAAAATAATTTCTCTAGTTTATCATTGACTTGCATATCAAAGAATGACATGATTACTGTAGAAAATTTGAAATTATGGGTAGAAAAGAAGAAAGGCAAAGCCCCCATTAAACTCACTGCTATGGCTATCTATTACTGTGTATCAAACTAATTCAAACTCAGAGGCTTAAAAACCATTTTATATCTATCCATTATTTGAGTCTGAAAACATTTGCTTGGATAGTTTGTCTAACTCATGTGCTGTTGTTTCCAAGTGATCTGTGTTCAAGATGTACACACACACACACACACACACACACACACACACACACGGTGCTTAGGTGAGACTTTTCTTCTTCTCCTACTACATGGTGATCTACCTCCACATCCTCTTCAGATAGCTGAGCTTCTCACAGCATGGTGGCCCAAGGGGAGCTGTCCTTCTTACATAGTGGCTCAGGGTTCCATGACCCCAGTAGTCTGGCAGTCCTTATAAAGGCTGGCTTCAGAACCTGAAAGGTACCACTCCCAACATACTTTATTGGTCAGAGCAGCCTTGGACCAGCTTAGATTTAACAAGAGGAGGAAAAACCCCATACCTTGGTAGGAAGAGCATTATCATCTTTAGTCTATGGTGTACTATTCAGAGCATTATTCACAGTATCTTGCCAAAGTAGCATAGTAATAATGGCTGACTTCCATTGGGTACTTGTACATTGGGTGCCATTTCATTTAGTTGTTGCATTAGTCTGTTTTTCACGTTATTATCAAAATACCCATGGAAGGCTCACTTTACAATGAAAAGGGGTTTATTTAGTTCACAGTTCTGGAGATGCAGAGGTATGGCACCAGCACTGACTCTGGCTTGGCTCTGGTTAGGAATTCATGGTGAGTGTTATTATGATGCTGTTACAATAAAAAAGCATGTGTGGGAGGATGAAATATTGTTTCCAGACAGGAAACCAGAGAGTGACTCAGGGTTTGTGTTCATTCTTGTAACAACTTGCCATCATGAGAATTAATCCAGTTTACCACAATTGCCTTAATCCCTTCCAAGGACAACTCCTTCTGTGACCTAAGAACCTTTCAAAGGTCCCCACCTTTTCAAGGGCCCACCACCGCACTAAAGACCAAGCCTGCAACACATAAATGCTTAGGGAAAAAAATCACATCCAGACCATAGCAATCATTATTAGAACACGTGAGATAAGACCTAGGAATATATCAAATAATTTTTAAAAATATTCTTTTAACCATAGACACATAATTATACAAATGAAATACTTGTTAGAGAAAAAGCTACAACAATACAGGAGTATGTAAAGTAAAAAATGAAATCTCCTCCAGGACCCCTTTCCTCAGTTTCTCTCTTTGTGGAAATAAGAATAATTAACAATCTAGTGTGTATTCACTTCCATGGGAAGTTTTATGCCTACATATTTGTTACCATATTACACTTGGCCCTGATGTATTCAATGCTAGGTATGGTGCACTTAAGCAGAAAATACAGTTCAAAGCAAACAAGTGAAAATAAGAAAACCTACCCTGCTCCCAATTATTCAAGGTTCTTGTTTTTCTTCTTGTCAGTAAAATATTGTTAGCTCTTTTCCAGTACTTTGATAACTTTTAAATGCTTCAGTCAAAGACGTCGTTTCCATTCCCTAGAGACTGTTCGGCTTATCACCAATCATGGTTTATAATATGTTTCAGAAATGCAAGCAGCCAATGCATTTCATACCACATCAGTGCCAACAAGCTGGATTTCACATATAAATGCAATATTTCATCACTTAATTATTGTGCAAGTTTTAGTGTTAAGCATTTTCTGTAAAAACAACTGATTTCTAGCTTTATAAGGCTAATACATCGCTCTACTTTAATGTGATTTTCACGAGTTTTTACTTAAAATTCTTATATATGAATATTTAAATATTTCAGACTAATGAAATATACAGAGAAAATTATTCATAGCATTCCTTCATTTTAGAGTTATAAATCAGTAAAAGTTCAACAAGCCTGTGTCATTATGTTAATTGGAGAATTATCTTTACCAGACTCCTAAATAAGAATTGTATGTCTTTAGGTGCAGTATAATTATAATGGTCAGTTTTTACATTTGATTAATTAAATTTAGACTTTATTGTTTTGTCAAATATGTTATTAATCAGTTAAGTCTGATAGCAACCATTCCTGTTCTAATGTTTTTCAAAGCTCAAATATTTTACTCTGATTTGCTCACATTTAGTTCTATGCCATGCGAATTATAAATATAGTTTATTTTTATATAGCTAAATTTTTAATCTGAACTGTTAATTCTATCTCCCCCTCTCCTTTTGGGGAGCATATTTTCTGTCATTCAGTATTTCTTTTTCTTGAATATCCAAACTTCTGCCCCTCCTATAGGACTCCTCTTTTATGAGTTCCAGTATTTTTCCATCTTAACACAAGCTTCATCTCTTTCTTTCATCTTTGCTTAATCTATTGATGTAGCTGTTTCCTCTGTTAAATTTCTTATAGGAGTGTGCTTCATGCTTCTATTTCTTTTGTCCTTTGGTCCTAGCTCAGTATTCACTTTCAATATCAGGTTGCTACATCTCCCGCTCAGCAGGTGATAACCTTGTTCACAACTTTCTTTTTTTCTTGAAAATTTATTTTCTTTGGCTTTCAGGCCATGATTCACGTCTTCCATGAGTCAGTCACATATGACTTCTTCCTCCATGATATTTTTGCTAGCTTTGTCCCATGCTTAGAGGATAAGTGACCACTCCCTGGGCTAGAATTGTTTGTGTCTACTCTTAGAGCTAACACTTGTATCTGGCTAAGGAGTCTTTTAAGAAAAAACCCTTTTATTTTGATGTACTTATAGATCCATGACAAGTTAAAAAAATAGAAAAGGCCCCATGTGCCCCTGATACAGCTTCAGTGGTGCCATCATTGAAGATGCACTATTATCAAATCCAGGAAACTGACACAGAATAGTTAACCAGACAGCAGATCCTACTAGAATTTCATGACATTTTGCATGCACTCATTGATGTATATCTTTTTGTGTGCAATTTTGTTATATTTTCTCACATGTACAGATTCATGTAACCATCATCAGAACCCAAGTATGGAACTATTTTTTCCACCACGAAAGAAAGTCCTGGTCACATCCTCCCTCCTTTTTTTACAACCTGTGACAACTTCATATCTCTATCTTCCATTACTATAATTTTCTCATTTTATGTAAGCAGAATAGTATAATATGTAACTATTTTATATTAGCTTTTTCACGCAACATATCTTTAGGACCCACCCAAGTTGCTACATGTATCAGTAATTTTTTCTCCTATATATTGCTAAGTAATATTCCACTCTATGGATATAACATGAATATTTTGATCATTTACATGTTGAAGGACATTTGAGTAGTTTCGAGGTTTTAGGTATTTCAAATAAAGCTACATGAATAGTCATGTATAGGTTTTTGTGTAAGCATGTTTTCACTTTTCTAGGAAGTTGTGAAAGTCCTCTTTTGTGAGTGTTTTCACGAACCATCATCTGGTGCTATGCAATTTCTAACTCTTCCTCAATGTTAAAAGGAACATTTGGATCACTGAGGCAGCCACAACTAAAGACACTCATGAAAGAAGTCTTACAGAACTGCTTCAGAAATTGGCAAGAATGATGGGATGTGTTCAAAGGCAAAAAGAGTACCTCAAGGAGGATTAATGGCAATGAATCTTTTACTGTAATAAATTAAAATTATACATTAGTATTTTGATCACACCAGGTATGCTAAGCAGGATCCTGTATCAGGCATATCTGTCAGAAAATATTTGTGATTTTTAAATATTTCCTGCCAGTTGATGGCTTATGTTTTCAGTCTCTTTGTATAGATAGTATATTTGATGTTATGTATAAGAAGATCCTTTTGTCTAATCATAGGTTATGAAGATTTCGTCCTATGTTCGTTTCCAAAAGTTTTAGTTTTAAGTTTTACATGTAGAATCTATGATATTTTTTTACATGTGAAACTAACACTGATAAGAAAACTCATAACAAAGCACATGCTGTGCTTAGCAGAGTGTCAGGGCTGTGCAATTGGATTGGGGTATCATTGAGAATGTGTGAAACATCTTGTGGAGCTCCCAGGAGGAAGGTGAGAAAGGTAATGTTAGCCCAGGGTGAAATGGATGCCATTTTTGGAAAGTCCTTAAATTTAATTAAGCTTTATCAGAGTGATGATTAGGGATATTTACAGCAACATGAGTTACATTTGAAAAGATAATTGTATGATAAACACAAAAAAGTCATAGTTTGCCAGGAAATACATTATTTTTAAACTTTAAGGTAAGCAGTCTTGTAAATATTTCACATGTATAAAGCAAAGCACAAATCTGGGTCTGTGATAAATCAAATGTGGATAACTAGGCAATTATTCTTATATACATTCTTATCTTGACGCTCAAATGTTTTAATTTTATTTGCATATAAAGATCAGAAGATAAGTTCCCAAATTCCATACTTGAACATATTTTATTTTTACATACAGATTGTGGGGAGAAAGGAGTGTTTTGGTCCAATGTCTCTCTTCTTAGGTGGAAAAGAAGACTTCATTCAGTATCCTAATCAGATGTGTGTACATCAGGAGCCAATCCATCTGGTTTTCATCCATTTCTACTTCCAGCAGTGTCCTCCATATCACATCAACTTACAAATCCCTCACATAAAGGTATAGGGAAATAGAATCCCATTCTTTGGTAAGAGTTTTCTTAACACTTTTATTTTCATATGCATTCTTTAGGTTGCCTCAGGAGGTAGAGTAGAAAGAGAAAGCATTCCTTTGGAGTGAAACTCCACAGATTTGATATGTTGGCTGCCCAGTTTTCAGTGGGAAACCCTGGAGGAAATAAGGTCTGCTAACCAAATGAGAAAAGACGGTTTTAGTTCTATTTTTAGTCTCTCATACACATGCATCACAGTAACTCTTCTATATTGATTATTTAGAGGTACAATGTACTTACAGAATGTATTTACTTGCTTCCTCTTGGACATTAAAGTCATGATACCGTATTGTAAACAATGTGATACTGGCCTAAGTAAAGGCAGAGTTCAGTGGAACAGAATAGAAAACCTCCAAATACTCCTAAGTAATAAAATAATTACATAGAGTCATTTCAAATCTATAGGGAAATTGTGCACGTTAGCATTTCTAGATAGCCATCTGAAAAAACCCAAAAGCCAAGATAAATTTCAAATGTTAAAAAGAACAGAAAATCACAAGGATAATAGAAGAAAATAGGAGATGATTTTTAGATATACAGTAACTCTAAATCCTGAGGTAATAAAATAAAGGATTATTATAATAAATTCTTATGGGACACTGCCCCATTGGTTATACCCAAAGCAGCCTGTAAGGAGTGCAGGCTGTAAAGAGTTAACCCCGCAATTGGTTTGACTTGAGAAGTGAGTCTGGTTGAAGCCTGTGTGCCGAGATCAGAGTGACTCACACCCAAATTCTGTTCTCAGAGTTAAAACCTTTTCTAAAAACACAAGGTTAATTATTAACCACAACCTGTATTTTGTCTATCCTCTTCCTAATTCAAGAATGCTTTGGCTTTTCCTTTATCAGCCTTGTCTGCATCAGTAATGTGTCCATAGCAACTTTACATCCTCTCACATAGCCCCTTTACCTCAATCTTACTATGATGTCACCAATAAATATCAACAGCTCTGGTCATCCTGAGTCATGCATGATTGGTCATCCTGGCTCCCCATTTCTTTGTCTCTTTAATTCTATCTTTGAATTTTTCTTTTAACCTTGCATTGTAGCACTGAGCAGGAGATTGGCACAAACCACGGAGATCTCTGATAAGTTCAACTCCAAAAAACATTCTTCAGGACAATTTACCATCAAAAACAAACAAAACGTACTCAAAAAGAAAAGAGATTTGCAACTTATGCTACAAAGAGAGAATTTTGTTAATATTGATAGGTCTTTTAAAAGCCAAAGGAAAAATAGCCTAATAGAAAAAAATGTTAAAAGATTTTGATCAAGAAAAGAACTATCAAGATCTCTAAAGCATATGTAAGTATCTAAAACTTCTCTCATAATTAGAGAAATCCAAATAAAAACTGCAAATATCCTACATTACAAATTTGCAAAGAGCTTTACACACAGCATTGACATAGGTAAAAGAGCTTATGTATGTAAGCTTATTATATCTAATTATTCATTTGATAGTGTATGTCACAATATACAACACATACATCCTTTTTATGAGCACAGCCACAGCCACTTCTATATAAATACAATTATATTCATAAAACAAGAAATGATTTATATACAAGAATAATCAGCAATACTGATGATAAAAGATTGAAACAAATTCACTAAATGAGAAATTGATTAAAACTTATTTTTTCTTGTTTTGGAATACTATGTAGTTATTTAGAATAATGAGTCAGCTGTAACATTTCCTAAATATATTATTAAAGGGAAAAACACAATTCACTATAGTTTGTATACTATATTGTCATTAATACACATATATACATTATTCATTACTGTATTGGTGCCCACTAGAAAAGCAGATTTAATGCAAGATATACATATAGGTAAGAATTTATAAGTTTGACTTGCAATATCTACCCACATATTCAAGTGTAGAAGACTGCAAAAAGTCTGTCCGCATGCTGGAGATCCAAACGATCCAGGCAAAGGCCTGGAGCTCACTGCAGGGACTCCTACAAGTCAGGGATTTCCCACACAGAAATCCCTGAACTTCTTCCACCCCCCACCCTGAGCTGAGAACTACTAACATGCAGCCAATGAAAAATTTATAGGGTCCCTATATATGCAAGGCTGTGAGCTAGCAAATATGAAGTTTTGCTTTGTTTTGTTTGTTTCTGCATACCATACTCTTTTTAAGGCCTGAAGAAATAAGGTAAGGTGGTTTTCTGTGAGTAGAATTTTGGTCTTCCTTTGATATGATTTATATCTGAATGTCCCTTCAAAGCCTCATGGGTCTATATTCAGGGCCTATGGTAAATGATTGGATACTCATCAGTGGACTTGTCCATTGATGAGTTTATGACTGAATGTGTTGTTCAGTTTTAGGGCCTGATCAGAGATGCAGCACTGGGTGCATGGCCTGAAGTCTGTATTTCTCTCCCTGCTCCTCCTCCCTTTGCTCTCTGCTCCTTGTTGCCATGAGATGAGCATCTTCTCCTCCATCACACCCTGTACCATACTGGTTCTGCCCTGGAGCCAGTAACCATGGACTGAAACATGAACCAAAATAAACCTTTCTTCCTTTAAGTTGCTGGTGTCTGGTATTGTATCCTAGCAACAAAGAAGGAAAATGACTGAGACATCCTTTGATGGAAATAGCCACTTTTCTAAATTTCTGTTCAATCAAGTGAATAAGTCTTTAATGTTTTAAATGAAAAATAATATAATTTTCTAAAGAAAAATTTACCATATTGAAGGTACTATATTGGTGCCAAAATTTACCATATTGAAGTGCCTAAAATGATTTTAATTAAACATATATATCAAATTATTGTGCTAGGCTTTGAGATGATTAACACCCAGCTGTCATTTCTTGGATAACTGAAAATATGGCATTTATGACATGAAATATAAAACACTTTTCTGAATATAATAAAAATATATTTTCTTTTTCATTAGTACATGTTTGCAGTACATAATGGTTATATTTATTGTCATATAGATATATTGTCACACCTTTACACAAAGTACAATACATACTTTTTATCTTACTTTGGAAACATAGACATTTTATGACTCTGATAAGGTTATTTTTGGATCCTAAATTAAATCCTAGAATAGATACATAAATTTTAGCTCCTCAAGTTTAGTAGTACCCAAAACTATAAGTACCAAACAGATTGTTTTGGTTAGAAAAGGGTAGCTAATCATGAAATAATTGACTCTGACAAATTCTAGCTTGTGTGTGAATACCAAACAAATGATGAACATGGGAGCAAAATTTTCATGTCAAAATGCATCAAGTGAAAAATTTGATAAGTTTCAAAGCACTCAAGTACTGAGGCATGACTGTGGTATAGCACCCACGATTGTGAATTGTGATATATGAACTTGACTTGAGTAGGAGCTGCTTGGCAGATTAGTAAAGTTCTGGGTGTGTCTGTGAACGATGGACATGTAGACTATAAACTGAGGAAAGAGGATTTGCCTGAGCTGTGAGGGGCATCAACCATTAGGCTTTAGTCTGGATTGAATAAAAGAAGAAAGAAGAAGGAAGGATTTCCCTCTTTTTCACAGGAGCTCTGGTCTTCATCATTGCCTTTGGATACCAATGTCCAATTCCTTCAGCCTTCCAACACAGACTGCTCAGCTTTGCATACAGATTAACACTGGTGACTTTGTAGTGAGTTTTCATGCCTTTGACCTTTGATTGCTCCTGGATTCTTTGGCTTTCAAGCACGTTGATGACCATTTTGAATTTTTCTGCCTCCAGTTCTGCAGAATGCCAGAGGGAATTTCCCCCTTCTGATCCTATAAGTCTACCTAATAAATGTCTCATATAATTATACATATAATTTATATTGATTATGTGCCTTTAGTAATGCTAGCTAACACAGTACCTTATATTTATAAAGGAGGATGTGACTTTCTGCATGGTTTTATATACATTTGAGATAATTGTAGGAAGTACATGGAACATATGAATCACTCAATAATTATTAATTACCTAGATTATCTTTGAATTATCAAGGAAAATACCCTATATTTCTCTAATGAAAATAAAATGGCAATGGCAATCTTATCTTTATGTTTTTTGTCAATCTTTATTATTTTCAATTTTGGTAATCACAATTTCAATATTTCTGTCTTAATTTCACTGAGAATCCTGACCATCAAAGACTGATTGAACTCTCTTCTCTGCCTTCTAACAAATCCTGAAAAGAGAAGGCACTGTCTTCTATAGAGAGTTTAAATTGATTAATGACAAGTTAGTAAGAAGAAACAGGAAGCCAGTCAGTCATCTGTACCATAGCTTTTGTATTCTTAAAAACAATTTAAATCTAGTCTTATTTGGTTTGATAGAAGTCCAAGAACACAGGATCATGCCATCTGCTTCACTTTTGATAATCTTTATTGTGTCTGCCTTTAGCCTTTTGAAACAAAAACAAAACAATCTTCTGAAATGATAATTTATAAACTATATGAAATAGATTCAACTCTGGTCAAAAAGGCATATTGTCATCAACTGTTATGTGGCAAATGAAATGGAAGTGCATTGTTTCTTTCTTATTCATATAAAATACAGCTTGGACAATTTGAGCTGTGTGTTTTTTCGGCATTGGCAGAATTTCAACAACGGAATGTGGGAACTCAAATGTAAGTGCAGTAACAATAAGAAATAGTAAGGTCAACAGAGATAGTGCTGGATACTCTTGAACTTGAAGTAATGGATGTATTGAATATATTATTCTTCTTCCCGTTTTCTTGGAAGATATTTTTGATATATATGATGAAATTTTTACAGAAGAAAATTAATTTTAGATAGGATATGTAACCCAGGAAAGTAAAAATAAGGTGTTGGTTCAAATTCAGAGTTCAGAATCCTTTTTTTTTCACTAGGTAAAAGCAAGAAAACCCTACCTGGTACATATTACCTATGTATTTTAGCATCTAGAGGTTTTGAAAAGTTGAACTTGCATTGATGATAATCTAGAGGTAATATTTTATTCCCAAATAAAACTTGCCTCCTAAAGCTGTAATGTACATGCTTTTAAAAATAAATGCCAGCTATCTCCAGTCTTTAGAGATGTGTTTGATCTGAAAATTTTTGTGCAAAATAGAAACAGTAATGGTTTTTGGTTTTACATCTCAAATTAAAACTATAACGCATCACCAAAAGGCCTGATTTGTTTTTATCTATTGTAAACCAGAAGTCTTATTAGTAAAGAGTTCATTGATAAAATGCTTCACTAAACTGCATTTTTAAATGTGTGGTTGCTTCTCATGACTGCTGTATAAATGGTATCATTTTTAAAATACTCAAACCATTCCAAAATGCCTTCCATAGTAATTGCGAGTGCTGGCTCTGTGTAGGCAGAGACCTGCCTGTGTGTGCTGAGCAGTACCGGAGGCAGTCTCACCATTAGCGTTAGTTTTACTGAAGGGAAACATAGTAGCTAAGAGATCAGCCTGCTTCTAACTCTTATGAAAAGGTGTTGTATAATCTTTATCATCCACTGTGACTATCTAGAAAGCAGACTCTTGGTTTCTGGAATATGATCTGCAAAACTGGACTTGGTAAATTTCTGTGAGGCTGGATGTTCTTTTTCCATCAGAGTTGCCACACTTTTTTCAGCTTCGTTAGTAAAGGAGAGTCTCTGCATTGAATATGCTCATTACATATAAATTAGAGTTAAAACAGTGGCTTCTCAGCCCCAAGAATGTAAGTGCTAATGAACAGAAAAGAGTCGCCAATGAAGAATAGCTCAGGCGGGATATAGCCCCACACTACTGTTTGCAGCACTTGGGAAAAGGTTTTAGTATTAATGCCTCTTGTCAGAAAACCCTTACAACCTCTATTAAATCATCTTCTCTATCGAGGATGCTGTAGTTATAAATAAGCTCACAATAAATTCTGAATTCTCTACATGTAAATCATGCCACGTACCATTATCTGATATCCTTGAATTAGGTATGCATGGCCTTGGGGGCAGTAAAGGATAGGTCGATGCAGCCAGCTGTCTTCTTTAGTAATAACTGCTGTACACTAAAGACCAACAGCCAGACAATAAATAACACTTTCAAATCTGCATCTAGACTTTGAGGAGGAGAGAAATGAATAATGATTTCCTTGTGCTACATTGGACTTAAGCAAAAGGTCAAGTCTTTCAGCAAAAGGAACAACAGTTGTACAATCCAGTTAATCATAGACAAAAGTGTGTGTATAAACCTGTAAGCAGGATAATTAACGGGTCAGTTTGCTTTTAGTGTACAGCGTTGTACCATTTTATTCTGCAAATTCTATTGTCTTTCACCCCTATTGCTCACTGCTACTCTCTTTAAAAGAAAATGAGAGGTTACCAGAATAAATCCAGTTTAGAACAAGAAACTGGGAGTAATTGAGATTATGTTTGAGTTTTATATTTAAGTGAGTCAAGTTCATCTTTTCAAGGCAGACAAGATCTTGTGTATAGGCCATACTGAGCTGAAATTACACATTTTCATAAGTATAGTAAAATACCTGCATTTCTTTGCATATCTTCTATAAGGACATAAATATTTCCGATATTGACTAAGTTTAGTATAAAAGAGATATGCCAGAAGTAATTTTCTTAAATTAGAAAAAGGGGGAAAATTGTTTCTGTGAAAATCCTGCTGTGAGATTTTAATTTTCTTCCTGCATATAGCTCTTGAAAGATTACCTACATCAAAAGATTGAAGTCATATTAATGTTTCTTTTATGAGAGGAAAGACTTGATGAACTGCAATTTATTTGGAAATAATTTTTATTTTATTACTTTATTTATATGATGTTTTGTGTATGTGATTATGTGTATTTATATATGTGTGTCCAAATTGTGCTTTAATTAGCTGTGGTGCAGGATCTCACCTACTAAAATGTGTTCTGTTTAACTGTAACAAATAACTGCATACTTCTATTTATTTCTTTAACCTCCTTATCTATTTCTGTGTCAACAAGTAAATGTCTGCCTATCCCTCTTTGGGGAGGGAGTTTTTCAGTAGTGATACAAATATTGTTGTTTTTGCTGGCAAGTAATTCACCAGTGGCTCATTTCCATCAGCTTTTATTTCACAGCAATTGTAAAATAAACCACTCGTAGCCTGTGCTGTTAATGTCTGGTCCCTGGGGTGTAACTTATGCTCCATGGTATGGGTCATGTGCTAGCTAAAGAGTGCATTAAAAAGGGAGAAATTAATAGTACTACTACTGATTTAAGCTAAATGATAGTCAATGGGCAATGTCATCCCTGTAATAGTATCATAGGATATTTTAGAGTCTGATTTTAATGCAAATATAAAAATAAGTAAAGAACATACTAATGTAATGATACTCAGAAGCAGGACTGATCAGATGCTGATGTTTAATTTACACATTAGATTCTTTTCATTTCCATTTTGACTTTCATTTTATATTTGTGAGATGGTAAAACTAGTGGCATAATCACTAGAACTTAATAAAAATACTGATTTTTTTGTACTTGGCTATTTGTATTCCAACTGTATATTTTAAGAGTAAAAAGTATAAGCCTTGTATTTCTTAAGTATATATTCCTCTTTATAATATAAGTCACATACTTGGTTGCAAAGATGGAATTTGTATAACATGTTGTGTACTAATTTTAGTTGAACATTATTTTATTGCATTCTATTTTACAATAATTAAGAAGTTCATCATAACATAATTCTTTTTAAAAACATTCTTAACACTTTGTAGATATTAACAGTTTTGTGTTGTCAGAATTCTCTCTAAACTGATAGATGGCACAACATTCATCTTTCAGATAAAATTGTTCTCACACTGAAGAAGGTATTTGAACATAAAAAATAACTGCTTCTCAATATCAAGTTCTGGACTAGGTGCTTTTATGAAACTGACTTTAGTCATCATTGTAAGTACCAATGAGCAAAAGCCCGGACTGCATTAATGTAACATCAGCATCCAAACCCAACCTTTTCCCTAATTTATACTCCTGCCTCCACTGAAAGATGTGCATTTCCTATCATAAGACCTTGTATACAGCAGATTTTATTAAATGTACTTGGCTCTTGTTATTTCAGGTGGTTATGTTCTATCAAGTTACTTTGCACACTGAATTAGCAGATACAAAATTTATGATTCTAGGGGAACTACAAGGTTCATTTCCATGAGCTTCTTGTTACAGCTTTTTGTTTTTGCCAACTAATCAATATATAACCTTGCTTTATGTGTGTTTCTCTTCAATGACACATTATTTAATATATATTGTTAACTCATTAACATTGAATTAATGATCAGCATAATTCTAATTTGTCCTGAAGGAAGCTTGTCTAACACATTCATTTTCTTTCTGACATACCACAGCCTTCTTGTGCTTCCGAGCACTGCACAGCACAATTCCATGCTTGCGCCCATAAATAGTAGAACTTTAAATAACAGAGTCACTAACAGAAAGCACAAGGATGCCAAAAATATGGCACCTAACAGACTGCAAAGATGGCATTCCTTTTCTCCATGAGTTAAAACAAGAAGCCAAGGCATCACCTTGTTCAACCTCCTCAGTGAATGTGTGCTTCAGGCAGCCCAAATTTCTACTGATCTGTGCCCATGTCTTCAGCTAACTGTGAAAATGGCTCTTGTATTGAATTGGCATTACAAATTTTTAACAAGTGTATGAATTTGCAAATATGGAAGCCATGATATGAAGATCAACTGCATTCAAAGATATGGAAAATAGCATAACGGAAGCAGTGGAAAGTACTTAAAATTAGATTTATGCATTTTCATTTTTAAAGTCTGTTAGGTAGCACCTATTGTTGAATTCTGTCATTTTCCTTCTCCAAATATCTTGTTCCAGTCTGCCTTCCTAGAATTTGTCTCTATTCTTCACATTTGCTCCACAGTCCCTTTGCTCTTTTTCTACCCTTTATTGGATCAATGGAAAAATTTCAACAATTCTTTGTATGTCCTCCTGGCTATCATCTCTATTGGATTCCTGTCCTCTTGTTTGGATGCTGGCATGCAGAACAGTAGTTGTCACTGCTATTCTTTACTGCTAAGACATCACTCTTGTAGATTGCTACAAATTTTTTCCAGTGTCTTCCAGTGTCTTTCAATCTTTGCCTTTGTGCTTCTTTCGAAGATGAGGTTCTAGCTCTCGGCCTAGGCAGCAGAACATCCTACCCACACACTGCCTTTGGTATTTCGGAAATGCAGAGAAAAATAAATTTGTCAAGTTTCAACTTTGAGTTACAGAACAGTAATTTGAAGCCAGTGGTAGGAAAAAACAGCTTTCAGAGAGAAGGCTTTTTTATGCATACAGAAATTAGGGGAAGACTACATATTTTGAGAATGATAGCACATTATTTCAATACTCAAACTACAAATGACCCAAGTGCATTTTAATAGTAGAATGGATAAATTTGTTTGTTTGTTAGACTAATTTACAGTAAGGAAAAAGAAAATTACATACAAAAATATGGATAAAACTTATGATCATCTATCGAGTGGATGAAACCAGATAAAGAAGCATACATACTGATGATTTACTTTATATAAATATTTAAACAGGTGAAACTAACCTATGATGTTAGAAGTAAGGATAGTGAACAGTGTGCATATGAGGGTGAAGAGTGAACAGGCCAAGAATTTCTGGACTTCAATCTGTATTTTTTTTTTTATTTCAGTGAAGGTTAAATATATGTGCTCACTGTAAGAAAATACATTAAGGTATGTACATTTATGATGTATACTCTTTTCTAGGTATTTAAGAAAATAGTTCTAAATTCATTGTGAATAGTATGAACCTATTTATATAAAATGTATTATATGGCACAAGAATAGATTAAAAATAGGTCACTATCTACTGATTTGTAATTTGAATCCAAATTACATTGTTAAGTGAAAGAAGCAACTTGCACAAGATGTATCTGTTATTCTTCTATTAGGATAGAACAAATGAATAAATTACCTCCATATGTGTATGTATTTACATGTATATGAGCAAGGGGAGTGGGTAAAAAATTCACACCAGATGTTAATGTTGGTTGCCCCAGTGGGGTGGCATTTAAAGGTTTGAAACTTGTGCAGGGCAAAATAATTATCATTGCCTCTTTATATTTTTTATTATACTATTTGATTGTTACAATAAGCATATGTTAATTTTGTAACTTCTAAAACACTAAGTAATGGAAACATTTTATAAACAAAAATGAGGTCTGACCTAAACAAATGCATATAATATGTTGCTCCACCAGAGTGAAACATTCCCACCTGCGGGAAATAAATGAAGATCCCAAGAGCTGTGAAGAGGAAAAGACAAAAGGCAAGAGACTGGGATTCTAGGAGATGAGGAAGCATGAAAACAGGTATAGTGGATGTGATTGGTGATGTCCCAGTAGACCCAGAAGTCCTTTGTTCTTAGCAGTAATTCAACCCATACTGATCTCTACAGCTCTTGGTACTGTCACTTAGTGTTAATGTGACCTTTGCATTACTGGAAAGTACCCCCAACTATATCTAGACACACCACACTACATAGAAAATCTCAAACCTGATGGTTAGGCAGTCAGTACCCATACTCACAAAACTCATGGAAAAGCTCCTTCAATTCTGCTTATACGTTCTCTGTCCACCGCCGCAGGTGAAATAAGGCCTTTGTAGCACCACCCTGTCCACACATACAGTATCACCCCATGCCCTGTCCATGATTCCCATCAGGCTTTGTACCCCAAGAATAGAACAAAATAAACACACAATAATCTTTAAAGTCTCCTTATATGGCAGAATATGTAAATGAATGGTCTCAAGGGAAAGCCAGCCACAGCTTATGGAGTCTGGCTCAACTCTGCCTATAGGGTGAACTCAGACAAGATATGCATCTAAAGAGGAGTGAATGGGAGCTCCAAGCCCACTAGGTGAAGCTGATTCATTCTCATCTTTACAATGCAGCCTGTGCCCAATTAGAACTATTTATAGATTTCCTTTTTTAAAGCCTTTATATTTTTCTAGTAATTACATTCATCAGCTATAGAAGGAGTTTTTTTGTTTTTAGTTTCCCTACTTGAGGTATCACTGTATCATGGGTCTGTGTATCTTTTTGGCCTTTCTTCAGAGGTCCTTCAGAGTATGACCTTGGGCTACTCAGTAGGCAATGCTGTTTCCTAACTTTTCCCATTTTTGTTGTTTATTAACTTGTTTCATAGGCAAAATGATTCAAATATTCCATGAGTTCTTTTTTATTTTTGATATTTTGAAATAGGGTCTCCCTTTGTAGTTCAGGGTGGTCCTGAACTTACTATGTAGCCCAGGCTGGCCTTGAACTCTGGGCAATCCTTCTGCCTCAGCCTCTTGAGTGCTGGGATAACAGGTGTGTGCCAGCATGTCTGGCTCTTCCATGAGTTCTTATAATACTGCTTACCTCCTTTGAGTTAATTTATCAAAATATGGAGATAAATGAAAGTTTTTTATTTTGACTCAGCTCAATCATTGCAACCACGTAGAACCAGCCTACAGTGAATTTAAGGAATGAAAGATGTTTGGAACATACCTTGTTGCCTGTATGCCCGTTACTGTATATGTGAACATTAGCAGAAACTAGCACTGTTTCTTGCATTTGTTCTTTAGCCTATATATGTACCCCTCTAGACTGAGTTCACTAAGAACAGGGCTTGGATGCCATCAATTCTACATCTCTACAGAAATATTTGAGAAAGTGGGCATAGTAGATTTAGGATGAACTCACTGAGTACCATTATGTTGTAAATATTGTGTGGTGTGTTGGAGATATAAAGATGAATAAAATGATAAGTGACATAAAAATACTTACAGCCTTGTAAGGAAAAAGACAAATTAACAGTTATAACAAGTGGAAAAGTACTCAAATAGAGATATACAGTTGGCAGAGGAGTAAATATTAGGGAGTGATTAATTCTGTCTAAGAGGGCCAAAGACAACTTTACATTTTTAATACATAATATTTGAGACAGAATCTGGGGGTATTGTCTGTAAACCAAATCTCTGCAAAACTCTAAATCCCTCCTTGAAAAAGGACTGTATTCTGACACAAATCTCATAGTTAAATAAATAAATCAATGTGTATGTGTGCTTGAAATGCAGTATGTAATTTGGTTTATGTCTTGACTTACACTTGAATTAATTTCTTTCTGCATGTGTTTTCCAGAGAAAGACATGAAATTAGTCTCAGTGTACATTTAAGAATGGCCCTACTTCTACATCTTGTTCAAGCCCACTGTTTGCCATTTGTTTTTGTTGTTGTTTGGTTTTTTTTTAAATTAAGTTTACTGGTACATTTTAGGTATACAATATGATGACATTCATCATTGGGTATCTGTACCTTTACATGATATATCTTGGTTCTTATTTTCCCCCCCACTTCTCTGCCCTCCCTTCAACCCTTCCACTCCTCCCTATTTTCAAAGGCTTTTGTTTCCATTTTTTCCTTTTCTCATATTTTTTCCTTCCCCTTCTTTCCTTTTTAATTGTGACAAAAAATCTTGTCATCCTAACCAGGCAAAAATGAAGACCAGAAGCCACAACTTTAATTTCATAGAATTTTCTATCAAAGGATTACACAGTTTAGTTACCTCTTAGGAAAACTCAGCTATTCATTAACATGTGAAAAATTAATAAGAGCTAAGTATACATCTATAAGAAAATAGGATTGGTTGGAAGTAAGGTAAATGTTCATAATCCTTTTACTTTCTAAGATAAGAAGAGATCTCTTTTACATTCCCAACTAAATGTCATGTCCTAAAATATTAGGAAAAACAACACAATAAATTACAAGCTTAAGAATCCATGATAAAGGCAAATTAATGCTGAATGCCACAATGTTGTCAAAAACACCAGACATGTCATATTTGAGGTTCATTTTTATTATGTGCATATATTTGGCTTTGAGGAGAATTATATGAGTCAGATTAATTTTTTATATGGCCTTCCAGCAGCTCAACGCGGAAACATATGGGAGACATTTGGTTCTCATCAACTCTCTTTTACCCTTACTTCCACCCCATTGGTTTAAACAGAATTTTCATTCTCTTTAACTATCTTCTCTCTGTACAGAGAGAAGAGTCACTAAAATATTATGACCTCCAAGAGAACAGGCTGTGAGACAGGATCTCTCTCCAAAGCCACCCTGCAGCTATGCATTGATTGCATGTGTTCCTGGCATGGTGTGGGCCACGAGCCAGGCTGGTGACTCTATGTTTTCTTTTATCTCAGTGGGATGATATATACAGCTTGGTTTGCTTCTCTCTTGTGGTCTGTGAGGAAGAAGTGGAAGGATTCCATTTTCAGCCCTGTTATTATGGTGATTTTTGCTAAGCCTTAAATTCACTTTTCAAAGAAGGTAGATATTTTATACGGGAAATCGCCGTTTTGGAGATTTTCTGAGATTTAACTTCAGCAGATAACACGTTAAAGTAATATCAAGACTTCCTTGTAAAGATTTCAGATACATTGGCATGATTATTTGCTAAATACTTTACTCCTAGAGAAAGAGGTAAATACCAATGATTTTCCGTAATGAAGGAACCTAAGACTGAGAAGAGGTAGAGAGTCAGCCAATTTGAACTTAGGCTTCCCTGCTACTCTAAACCCTTTCCTTATATTGTCTAGCCCATATGGTTTTCTTCATTTCTCTTGATAGAGAAAACATTGAAAGAAGCAATAGAAAAGTTACTCCTCTCCCTATGTGAACATTGGTGTATAGTGTATGGTGTCAGAAATTCTGACGAGCATCACTTATAACTGTGATGTCAATAATCAGTTGCCACAAGAATTTGAAACATCCCAGCACTGAAAGCATTTCACTATTTACAGGCAGAGTCTGTGTCAAGTGAATGGAATCTTAATTCCAATCAGCATTCAGTTGTTTGAAAAATGGATACTTAAAAGATAGCTGCCACTTAAAGTGCCCTGTGCAATGTAGGTGAATTCCACCAAATGACAGCTTTCCTCAACGAAGTAAAAGTACTGTAGAAGGTTGTCACTGACTATTTTTATTTCACATCCCTGCAGAGCATAATAAGTGGTAGATGCTTTTTTACAATACATTTATTCCCTTGATGGAAGCTGAGGGCAAGCTAGAAACTTATTTTTCATTTTTTTTGTAAATTCATATCTTGCTCAGGTTTAACATTTATTCCTGATGGCACCTCATCCCTTACCTTCTTATTTAATGTCAGAGGTTAAAATTCTTATGGAAATGCTATTTAACAAAAAGCTTTATTTTGCATAATTATAATCTGGCTCAACCTCAATTCATCCAACATTTATTATAACATTTAAAGGTCTTAGAGATACCTCCAAGATTTTTTTCATCTTTTTAATAAATGAAAAAATGTTCTTAAGTGAAATGCTGGAGTTTGTTCTCTTTTTGTCTCTGCCTTTCCACCTCCTTACCCCCATCAAAGGAGCACTCAGCCACACTTCTTTGATGAGCTGGTTTCTCATTCGTCATTTTACTTTAGCCCTGACCTGACCTCAACTTCTGTCAAACTTATTGCCATCAGTCTATCATTTCACTCAGAACTCTTGAACTGAAGCCTCCATATATTTCACAATTTACAATGTAGCGATTTATTATTAGTAATTCTATATCTTGTTCCTATACATCGCACAGCATGCTGTAGAGTCACACAATTCAGTTGTATGAAAATTTGAGCATTTAAATAATTCTGTTGTTTTGCAAAAATATTGTAACTGACACATTTTTAATTGCAGTTATGGCCAGTTGTTTTTGCAATGCAATTTTTGTTTGTTTGTTTGTTTTAGTACCAGGGATCGAACTCTGGTCCTTCTGCTTGAGAGGCAAGTGGCAGAACCACTGAGCTAAATCCCCAGCTGTAACACAATTTTTAAGTGGCCAGAGTAAACCTGGAGTCTGGAATATGAGAATGCCAATTAAATTGAAAATATTAAAGGGCCAGTCTTTCTTTTCTCTTAAAAATCTGTTTATTTAGGATGAACAATTTCATTAAATATGAATAATGGAACGATGTCCAAACTTAAGAATTATCTTGCAAGTTGCCAAATCACTAAGATATGAGACAAGAATTTAATGTTGTTAGTGATTTTCTCTTCTTTTACAAAAATGTTTTCTTTCCATTCCAATTTCTCTAAGAAAAAATACTGTTCTCAGAAATCTTTAAAAGAATCATTGCTATCCCATCAGTAGCACAATTGGTGGCTAAGAATATCAAATGGTAAATCGAAGCATATTAATTACATCATTAAAATAGCACTTGGTGTGCTGCTGAGATACATTACAATAATAGTACCCTTTCTGTTTATTAGTATGCACTGGCAATGTGTAATGCAGAACTTGCATACAGTGAAGATATCCCATTCCATCACCTCATGGCATAAATCAATATAGTCAGAGCAACAAAGAGTGACTATTTCCATAAAAATGGAATTAAACTCTGTGTGTGTGTGTGTGTGTGTGTGTTTGGAATGCCACAATTTGAAAGCCAGATAAACTGCTCCAGAGAAAGCAGAGTTGCTTGGTTACATCTGCTGAAAGCAATCTGTGCTATGTATGAGAGCTCATGTCAGCCCAGTAATTACCACAACTGAGATAAAGCCTGTGCTAAATGTCACCTGCCGCTGACAAGCATAGGAAGCCAAGCACCGCTAAATGAGTCAGTTACTCTAAGAGTGCTTAGCTCTCCTTGTGGGCTGAAAGCATTTGTCTTGCTTGTAGGATAAAAAAAAATACATGAGACAAAAGAAAAAAATTAGAAACACATTAGTAATAAAAACCTGACCAAAAATCCCCATTGCCCATTGAGAGGGACAGTAGGAAAGAAGACTAACAGATGCAATCAGGTAGAAGGAGAAATATTAAAGCATTAATGAACATTTCTCAGTCTGGCACAGTCTACCTTCTACCACAAATTGCTCATTAGTCTGTGCAATGCAATTTCCCACAGTCTGAAATGATCCCCCAAAGACAGCTGAGGGTCATATTGACAACAACCAGCCAATAATATCTCAGAACAGTTTTTCTGTGTATGCATGGAAGGTCCATGAACACAATGTGTATTTTAAAATAATCTTGAATAGCAGGGGGTTGGCTGGTGTTGTAATAAATATTTTTGACCAAAGTAGAATTAATTAATGCTGGTGTAAGAAAAATTCCCTATTTCTCCTAGTTACTTCTCTTATTACTCCTTTTTAAAAAAAAAAAAACATCCCTTTTATTTCAGCTGTTAGTGCTGTGATCTGATTACTAAACAATTCTCTTCATCTGACCATCCCCTTTCCTGACACTTAACGGAAATTTCTTTCAGCCAGGAAAAGGATGTGAAATGAGCTAAGCTCTGAGACCTAGAGTGAAATCTCATAACTAGAATGGCTTGATTAGCACCCACATGGGGGGAGATGAAATTTAGGTGATGGATCGGAGTTTGCCATACTGCTGTCCAAGGATCCTCTCAGGGGATCTTTTATTACCTGGCTAATCTACTGGGTTTTAGGGGCCTCAGAAATCTCACTGATGGAACATTATGCATGGATTTAACTTTTGAGATGCACCCTTGTGAGCTCATGATTGGTTGCTCAATGAAATGGCACATTATTACCGCAACCCTGAGACTATCTGAAAGTCGATTCTATGAGAACCCAGATGATTTTTAAAAGATATTTCCTGATGAGTATAGAGAAAAGTCAGGGGAGTTAGATGAGTTGAGTGTTTAATTGTATCTTTCTTGCTACTGGCATGATCTTGCCAAAGGGATAAGAGTATTAGAAATCTACTGACTAGAGCTACCAGCATCTGTTTTCACATTAAAGATATCAATGCCAGTGGGACCAGAGAATTGCAGGCTATTAATAACCTACCATTTACTGAATTCTTAGTATGTACCTGGTATCCGTCCTAAAGGCTTACCTGCTTTATCTTATGTATTAATCATAAAGTCTTTTATGTGTCTATCTTATGTGTTGGGTATTAATTATCCCAATTTTACAAATAAATTTGCCCCAGTTCACACAGACCAAACAATTTTTGTTTTTATCAACCACTGGTGAATTGCACCACACAAGATCCACTAATTTTACACAAATTTAAATATTTGTGTCACCATACAATAAGTGGGAGTAGTCCTGTGTGAAACATTGGTGCTTATTTTTGATACTGTAGATAAAG
This sequence comes from Heterocephalus glaber, assembly GCF_053883595.1. Taxonomy (NCBI): domain Eukaryota; kingdom Metazoa; phylum Chordata; class Mammalia; order Rodentia; family Bathyergidae; genus Heterocephalus; species Heterocephalus glaber. The sequence continues at coordinate 4,308,853 of NW_028258310.1, read as the reverse complement.
CATCAATGAACTGCTGTTCATAGGGAAAATTCACCTTTTTAAAATAACTTGTAGGCTAGCAAAGGCTTTTACATTTGTAAGCAATTACAAAATGTAAAGAGATTTCTGCTTTATGGTACATAAAAATGATAGGAAATTCAAATTTCAGTGTCCATAAATAAAATTTCATTGAAACATAGTTACATCATTTATTTAAGTATTGTTTACTCCCATTGTGCTACCGTGACAGAATTGAGTAGATGCAACTTAAATTGTATGATCAGCAAAGGATAAAAATATTTACTACCTGACCCTTTACAGAAAATGCTTTACAAGCCCTGAGTTAGAGGGACATTATTTTCCAAACCTTTTGTTAGAAATTTGTCTTTTGGGATTGATGATGTTGAACTAAAACTTTGGGTTGCATTTCACATTAAGGATAGTTTATTTTTACTAAATTAGGATACTCTACAGGAGACCATTGAAATTATAGCAAGTACTGGCAGATGGTTATGAATACTTGGATTATAAACTGAGAAATTGTAGCAAATTCTTACTGAAAACAGCCTCTAGAGGCTTCTCAGATGTTTTCACAAGAAGCCTAGGCAAGTGTTGGAAGGCTGTATATTTCTTTGTGGAGGTCCAGTGGATACAAAACATCATCTGAACTTTGGTTGCATTTAACTCTGCAATGTAATTCATTACATTCGTTCTCATTATTTGAGTATAGTTTGAAAATATGGCCCTAAATTTATCATAAACATTTCTCCAATGAGTTAAAAATAATTTAAAGGGAAAGTTGAAGCTCTTGTGGGCTGAAACTATGTGTAGCCATATTTAATCTCGTTAAAAAATCCTGACAACTTTTCCTGAATAGTAAACTGCATGCATTTCTTATTCTTGCAATGCAGATTTGGCCAATGAAAGATACTTAACACATTGTTGAGATTTGCTACTTGAGTAAGCTGATTGACATGATAGAAATGGCCTGTATTGACATTATCAGTTACATGAAGAAATATTATCACATTCCTTATATCAAAAATTCCTGTAAGAACATTTCTCTTAACTGTTAGGAGATAGTTCACTCCCCTTCATTGGGTAAACAGTCTTGTATACATGCCCATTTATTTATATGTATAAAATCATATGTAAGTGGTAACTATTGTGTGACTATATTAATAGATTTTGATATTTTTTCAACAAATTAAGAAAAAAATTGTTTTTGGATTTAACATATCTTTAAATTCCATGGGTTATAGATGATTATATAATTTCAAAAATATTAAAATATTAGAAATAAATTTATTACATTCTTTTACTATGCCAAATTCCATTTTCCTCTCTAGAACAATCACTTTATCAGCTTACTGCAGTTTTTTCAATTTATGTGAATTAATGCATAGAAATATGGGTTTTCTATTATATACAGTTTTAACATAAATATTGTAATGCTAGAAAGTCAATTTTCATACATACATTTGTAATACTATGTATGTTCTTTTCTAGTTTGTTGTTTTCACTCAAGAGTACATCTCCTGTTTAAGGCTACCAAGTGCAGCATTCAAATATGTTCTGTAATATATTCAGTAATCCTCACTGGAAAAATGAGATTACATTCCATTTATTTTGCTGTTATAAATTGTTCTGTAATACACTTGTCTTTAGTCTCCTGAGTATATGAATCAGTGTTTCAGTAGGACTGATACCAGGATGCAGGTTTGTAGGAAGTTCACCTATTTTTAGTTCTAATATTGAACTGATTTTCAAAATGTTGAACATATTTATATTATTGTAAGAGTAATGTGAGAACCCCCATTCACCATATTCATTACATTTTAATTTATAACAAGTAGATGAAAATGGTATTCTGCTGCTGTTATTTTTTAAGGTTTTTAAGCATCTTTTCTTATTGATCATTGAATTTTTTTCTCTTTTCTGAATTACCTGGTAGGATGGTTAAGTTTAATTGTGAACTGGACTGGACTGGTGTGGGAGCCACCTATGGGATTAGCAATGCACACTTCCAGCGCAGCTGGGTGGGACATAGTGACATGACCTTGGGGACCCTCTCTGGCTCCTTGCTACTCCTCTAGTGTCCTCTGGCTGTGCTTTGCTTTCAGGTTGCCATGAAGTGCACACCTTGCAGTGAGCCAAGTTAACACCTCTCCTATAACTTGTGGGTATTGGATATTTTGTCCCAGAGATGACAAAGCTGAGTAATACACCAGCTCATATAGTTTTCTTTTTTTTAAATTAGGCTCATTAAAATTTATATATTTTAAATATTTTCCATGAAAAATATTATTTTTCCTAACACTTCCCTTAACTTGAATAATTGTGACTTATGACAAACAGAAGTTTTAATTTTATCGATAGATCAGTCTGTTGTTTTTTCTATATGCATTTTGTTCAAGACCTAAGTCATATAAAATTTATTTTCCTATATGATTTTAAGTGCATAATCTAAGTCAAATTTACTTTTGTATGGTGTTAGATGGACAGCTAACATTTTTCAAAAATAACGTATTACTCCAATATAATTTGTTTACATTTATTCTTTTTCACTGACTTGAAGTTATACTTTGTTATGTTTTAAGCATTTCGGGTCTTCTATTGTGTTCCATGTAACTGCTTGCTATTGGCTTAATATTTTTGGTTGATAACACACTATCTTAATTTGTATGCCTTTATAATTGTTTTGATCATTTGATAGTGTGAGTCCCTTGCCACTACTTTATTTTTCAGGATTGTTCTGGATATTCTTGCACACTTTTTATATGATTGTAGAAAGAGCTGAGACTAATGGAAAGAACTCATGATCATTTTATTATGATGCATTTGAATTTAAAGATAAAATTTATATATTTTATACAATTAATTTTTTCTTCCAAGAACATGATATATCTCATAATTTATTCAGATCTCACTTTATGTCATTCAGTAAATTTTTATGGTTTTCCTCATAAACAATCTATATATCTTATTATAATAATTTCCATACATTTTATTTTTTATTTTATATGGAATAAAATATTTTCTATTGTCTTTCAATTCTGCTTATTTCTTTTCATGACCAGTCAATTTTCATATATACTTTATAGATATTGGCTTGTCTAATTGCTCCCATCCAGGACTTGACTCTTAAGGAATTCAAACATTTAAGGGAAGTTGAGTAGTTGTCAAAGGCAGCATAAAATACCAGCAACTGTGTGGTACATGTCAAGTGGTGGCCTTGCCAAAGGTATTGCTGTGATTATTCCATATGTTATTTGGGTTTCATTCCACCATCTTTCCTCCCTTAGATCCTGTTTGGCATTTAAGCCTGTGCTTTGCAGATGTCCTGCTGATCCAACAAGCTACTTGTCTTTCTTATACAGATTCTTATGTATTTAAATTAACAAGAGTTTATTCCTTGTCCTACAATCAAGAACGTTGAGTGAATAAATTTTGGCACAAAGGAATGGGATTCAGGTAAAGGTCCCTCAGGAAAATGAGGGCATGTAGAATCTGGGATTGGCCATCTGTTTCAAGTCTGGTAAAAATCACAAAAACTCCATTACCATTCAGCCATGATACTCTGGAAGACTACTCCCAGTAGTTGCCAAATACTTAAATTATCAGCAGTGCTTATAAGTACTTTAACAACACTATAAAAGGCAAATAAAAGTAAAGGAATACAGAACAAAATAGCTCATTCTAATAATACTACATAAAGAGTAATCAAACCCCTAAATTCTTGCAACCAAGGCATGCACTGAAAACAAGAAATTTCCCATGACTCTGTCAACAGGAACTTCTTATCGTAGTTGCAGCGCCCAAGTGACTAACCTAGAGCCAACTAAAACTTTGGAGCATCATATTATTGAGATGAATTGTTTTTGGATCCACAGGCTTGTTAGTCTTTTCTTTGAATGTTAAAGTATTAGTAGTTAAGAATAGTCCTCAACAATTTTGTTGTAGATTAATTAGATTAATTGAAGGACTCTCACCCTCCTCTGAACCTTTATCCACCATGTAAGACTGTCTCTCTTGTTTGATGAGGAGTGCCTTCTCCTTTTTAAAAATATTATACTTCTCTTGCCTATGAAAGTTACCTTTTTTTTTTTTTTTTTTTTGGTACTGGGGATTGAACTCGGGACGTTGCACTTGTAAGACAGGCACCAGAACGACTGAATTAAATCCCCAGCCCTGAAGGTTACCTTTTAAAATGAGTTCAATTCCCTTTATTACTATATCCTTCTAAATAACCGGACATTGTGGTAGAGTCAGATTCCAACACAACCCAGGGGGACAATTGAAAAATAAAGTCTGGGGAGAAGTAAAAGATTAACAAAGCAAAAGAGTCGTACGATTTTGGTAATAAATATGAACAGAAATCTAAGGAATATGTGTGATAATGAATTTTAAAATTTAATAGTCAAGAAGAGAGAAGCAGTATTTCATATCTGGTTGAAATTAACAGTGTATTTAAATGCACAATTCTGATTCAACAGTTCTCTCAAGCCATTTGTTCTACTGGGTGACAGAACACTAAGCTCAATTGTGCCTCACACTACAAGAAGCTATCAGAAATAAATTTTTGTAAAAAAATGTTAAAAATCACATACTTTCATCTAGACAGTTAAAATTCTACTTAGACACACACATTTCATGGATGCTTAATGAAAAATATTTATTGAAGTTATTTACACAAGTGCTTTTGAAAAAGTAAAAGCCTTTACTCTTCATATGGGAAAAATTGAGAGATTATTTATAAAAAATTCATCATAACATTTCAGATTAATCTACATTTATTCTTTTGACACCATAAAATGAAATTTCTGCATTCATTTACTGAGGAGAACGAAATTATTTCTCCAGAATATTTGAGGCTTGTTTTAGTAGTTACTTTCTAATGACTTCTGACTTTCTAACCTATAAAGAATATTTGGTAAATAAAACTACATTTATTAACATGTCTGTTAAAATTATGTTTTTTTTCAATCCTCTGTCAAAGTAGATTAAATTTCCTCACTAATTTTGTGAAAATTATCCCACTAAATATGACCTCCCTGACCTATTACAATTAATTAATCCAGTGTATTCATTTATAATACATTCTTTTACTTTTGAAAATAAAATTGATATATAACTAATATTTGGCTTTATGATATCATCTAAAATTTGTTCTATTTTGGTATCTTGCAGAAGAAAGAATTACTGGTATAGATGTATCACGTACCACCTGCTCACACTGAGTAACACTTGCTCCTTCAAAGCCTTGACAAAGATACAGATAATGAGATCACTGGCATGTTGCAAAGGGTTGCAGTAGCTGTTCTCTCTACGATGGGAATGTTGGTAGGAAACAATATGATTGACATGGGCTCCACGATTTTGACAGAAAGAGAATACCCAGAGAATGGCAAAGCCCATGAAGTACTTTAGTTAATTTAGCTAATTTAATAGCCAAGAAGTACTTTAATTTAGCTAATTTAATAGCTTAACTATTAAAAGCAAAGAGAACTAATTGCTGTAATAGACAGGAAGACTAATCTGGTAAACTGCAAATCTAAACCACAGGAATCTCTAGTTATATATGTATAACTAGAGATTAATTATGGGAACTCTACATGAAAACAAACAATGAAGTAGCCACTGTGGTTTACTTTACAGACTGTCAGATTATAGGAGATGGTTGACCTGAGCCAACCCCCATTAGGTATAGTTAGGCCCCAAATTTGTGCATATTTCTCTAGTGTCTGACTATAGATTTGGAATTACTTCTGCAGCAGCCCCCCTTTCTACTTCATAAAACACTTTCTGCTCCCTCTGCCTTCTCTCTTTTTAGAAGAATGGATGAGATCTACTGGACAAGGGAAGGAATGGGTCTTTGCATAAGATAGAAGGTAGCATCCAAATGCATGGGGTGAATGGATGGGAGGCAGAGGTCTTGTGGAAGGTGATTTCTGATTGCTTCTCTTTCCTTTGTAAAGTAGGAGGTAAATTCATCAGCCAAGAAAAAAGATAAGGGAGAAGAGTATATGGAACCATTGAGGTAGGTGAAAGAGTGGTGATCTGAGGAAATCAAGTGAAATTAGCGCACAGTATTATGAGGCCATTTGAAGTGATCACAAACTTAAAGTTAGTTCCATCAGCATGGTTAAAGTCATAATATATGTGCACATATGTCTATTTCCAAACTAATTCAACTAGTTGTGTGCAAGTGAGAAACAGGCAGAAAATAGAAACTTAGGTTTTGGTTTAGCTAAGGGAATAAGAGGAAGGGTAGGAGAAACAAAAATTGACAGTATATCCAATGGATGGATTTTAATGACTCATTAGGGAATTTATGTTTTATGTAAGGAAATAGAGGTATATGAATGCAAAGGAAAAGAAAAAAGTGGCAGAAGCAGTCAACTGTAGGGAGAAAGAGTTGGTGTAGTTAGACTGATAATAGGTGTCACTTGAAAAGATTAGAAAATTTGGAAAGTGGGAAGATAAAAATTGGAGGAGATGGTTTAGTATTTGGTAAAGAGAAAGACCTAGGGCATAAGTGTTGAATGACCAAGTGAAGGTATACAGTGATATCACTTAATGAGAACACAGAGGGCTAGATGGTTCATCTATTTGCTTGTTGTACACATCAGCAATTATGGCCATAGTGACTAGATAATTTATTGGCCAAACTGGAATACTTTTGGTTGTGAAATGTGGACCTATTCAAAATGACCACAAGACAAAGGAAATTGGGATCATAGCTATGTATGAAATAGTAATGACAAGAGTGCTAATGAGTAGTAGGTAAAATTTTCAAAAAATGAAAAATGTTACCTTAGGGCTAGAAGAATAATGAAGTAGAGAGTTTTATAGAATGTGTTTAAATCTGGTGGGGGGTTTTTTTGGTGGAAGACAAGAAGATTAGAAACAAAAGCAAGGAAAAGCTCAGTAACATAAAATTTAAGGAGGAAGAAATAGCTACCAAGTGAAAGGTGAAGAGAAGGCAGTGTTCTCAGAAAAGAGTCAGGTTTTGCAAGAAGTTGCTATAAACATTGAGAGAATAGGTACTGCATCTGACAGATCTATCCCAGAGGTTCAATGGGAGATGGAGAGAGATAGGAAAAGGGGAGAGAACCCTTAGAGAAGTTGGATACTGGAGGAGGATGTATGACCCAGATATTATTTGTTTAGTGACAGAACAGTGAGAAAGTATTTGGTGAGTATAATTTTGGAAAGGACTTGGTGTTGAAATAAGGAAGGAATTTGGTAGAAATCTGCTGAAGTTTGAGATTCCCAGCTGACTTTTGATCAAGAGAGTGTAGAACCTGGGAAGATGTAGTGGACACTGTACATCCTCCAGCCCTCCCTACAGTATCCTACATCAACTAACCATTATCATCCTTCCTAGGTTAGGTACTTTAAATAATAGGAAATACATATCAAACATAAACAGGAGGCAGGAAGAAGATTTATACTGTGGAAAGAAATGAGAATAATTTTTTTTGGATCAAGGATTTGCCTTAGGGTTTTAACCTGGTATTGTTTACGTTTTTCTTGTTTTCCTTCTGCATAGATCAGATACATTTCACAAAAGGTTAAGAGATATTCACTTAATGTCTGTGTGGATATTTATTAAGAATTAGGAAAAATATTGGAAAATTGGACGAAAATGTAGTTTGTTGATATTTCATCCTTAAGACTCAAAGTGGGCAAAAATAGCAGACAAAAGACCTATCTCACACAAGAGACTTCTTATAATGATCAGCTTTTGGGAGCAGAGGGTAACACACAACTGGCTTCCATTGTTTCTTTTGTCATTAACTGCACCAAAGTAGGGCAAGCAAAGATCCAGTAAACTGTGGGAAATGCCTTGGTACTTTAAAAAATGTTTTGGCTGTTGTTATTGTTTCAATGAGAAGGAGACCTCCTTCTTTTGAAGGAAAAAGAGCTTAGTGCTGATAATGCATTAGGAATCCTGAAGCACACTTTTTCAATATCTAAATAAGCGAAAATCATTGTCTTTTTGTATCATCTGTTTCTCCCTGTCTTTCCTATCACCCGGTGAGGTTCCAGACATACACTTGACTCCTGAAAAGACGTGAACTACTAATAACATACTTGGGGAAAACCTGCACATCTATGAAATGCAGCCCCAAATAGGATATTCATGTATTTATTTAAATTTATAATCCATTTCAAGTTTTGAAAAGCCTTAAGTTTAGTTCTATTTTGCTCTGTGGTGGTGTCATTCTGTATTGTATGAGTCAAATGAAGAAACTGTTCTCTTTTGTCCTCTATTTTGAAGAGTGAAGCAAGCAAAGGAAAGAGATTTTGGGAATGACATATAAGATTTTTTTGAGCATATTTAACTACTTAGTAAGTGCATGATAAACCTATATCAAAGGTCATCTTGAAATACCACTGCCCCCTCCTTTGCCTGACTAACCTCTAATTATCCTCCAAATCTCAGGTAATTGTCATTTCTTTCAGAAGTCTTCTTAAAGTCCCAGGAATAGACACTTTTCCTGTCATTGCCCTTTATGTTTCCTGTTTCAGAGCACTCATCATCACATTATATTGAAGTTAGGCCCTAATTCGTTTTTATACACTCAGTGTCATCTATTTTATGTGGCCTATAAGGAATGCTTAATAAATGTTGGTTTAATTAAAATGTAGAGAAAGACATTTTTACTATTTCTTCTGTAGTCCTTTTTATCTCAGAAGTGATTATATATTGCAATAACATATTTGAATTTGCAAATCTTGGTAGATCTTACAGAAGTGTTTTGCATAATATTTCTCAAATGTTAAGAAAAGAGTAAAAGTGAATGTCATGCATGTGCTAACATTCAGATTTATTCTGGGCAAAACAATGAGAAATGTAAAGTTCTAATATTCTTTTCTGGCAGCCTTTGAACCCTTTCCAATGCTGTTGCTCTCTTCTCTTTTCTAAGAGTCCATGGTGCTCTCTTAGGTATTTCTTCAAAACTCATTGGGATATGGTAGCCAGAACAATGGCACATCATATTTTATTTCTCTGTATTTTTCTTACTTTGGGTGAAAATGGTATACTGTGGAGGTATGATCTGGCTTATGAAGTGCTTCCTTCCAGAATGAGCTTATATTTTTCCTCCATCAAAACTTTTATTGGTAGATTAAGTAGAAAGAATGGAATAAAAAAACTATATCTGAAATGTCACTGGTTACAAGCATAAGATGTGAAAAAAATTTGTCATGAATACTTTTTTTTTTTTTGGTACGGAGGATGGAACTCAGGACCTTGCACTTATAAGGTAGGCGCGGTGCTACCAAGCTGAATCCCCAGCCCTTTCATGAATACTTTTGACAAAATCATAGCCCTAAATAAATCAAACAATCCTCTTTTTATTTCTGTGTTTATACTTGAGCAAGAAGATGGAATTTAGTTTCCCACTTCAAATTCATCATCCATAGTCTCAGCTGGGTCTTCAAATAGTCTGGTGGTTTTATTCAATTTCTGTAGAGCACCGAACTTGAGAAAAGGATTAATATGCAATTATTAGTGGGGATGAACAAGTTCTAAGAGGGAAAATGTGGAAAATGGGAGGCAAGGCACAAACATGAAACAACACAATGTAATGAGATGTCACCCAGCATACCTGCTTCACGATGAGATGAGAAATGACATAGTAGGTCACTTGGTAAATATGTTCACTCAAAAGAGAGAATTCTGCTTGGGCACCAAGGAAGATCTGAGGATCAGAGTAATCTGTGGAAAGGAGAAAAGAGAAGGAATGTAACGTCAAGTTCTTTCTTGTTTCAGTTTGCTACCCATTTTGAGGGGGTGCATTTTTCTGTTCATTTTTGGTGGATATTTAGGATGCTCTAGGAGTGGGATTTCACTTAAGACCAGCAGTGGAAAGATGACTTAGCATGCACAGGCTTAATGTATGGGATGGCACATAGGCACCACATTCTGACTTAGAATTCACCCTCAGAAATTTCCAGAGGCAACAGTTGTCACTATAGTATGGTCTGCCATGGAGGCATCCCTTACTAAAAGAAGGAATAATTAAAGAGACTTAAGGAGGACAAGATGGCATTGTAATGTATCAACCTGGCTAGACTGACCTACATTTCCTAGAAGTATTCTTCCTATTGGTTTCCTTTTAATTGGGTCATGAGGAACATTTTTACTTGTGAAATAAAATATGTCGAACATTGTTTTTGACATTCAGAAGGTTAGGGCAAGAGCTCACATATATTGTTGCTCGCCTGCAGGATCAATACAACTGTTTCACCTTCCCTTGGGGTTTCCTTCACCTTCAATCCTGGGCCAACTGTCTGATGAGTTTCATGATAAAAGGTGCCAGCTCCTCCTTAAGAATATCCCCTTCATCAGGGTTAGGTTTTAACTTGTCCTACTGATTTTGTTTTCTTTCTATCTCCATGTGACATCCATCTTCCTTTCCTACTGCTTTCACGTTACATCAAACATGAACACATCAGCTTTACAGAGGATCATTAGCCAGGGAATTGTTAATTGCATGAAGTCAAATACTATCTAATGGTTATTTCTGTCACAAAACCTTACTGATGCAGAGGCAATTGAGGTCTTTATATATTTTTGTCTACCACTTGTATCTCGGAAGTTTCTTAGTTTTAAATTTAATTTTTTACTTTTTCCTGGAAGAGACTAATCAGCTCCAGAAACTATTTCAGAACATTGTTTTGTCTTGACCTCCTAGAACATAAAGCATAAAGAATTAATAGAGCGAAGCCAGAGCCCCCACAATTAGTAAAATGGGAGGATGAATCATCACTGTGCAGAGTACCCAATTTAGGAGCTTCATTATTCAGTTTACAGCAAGGGGCTACTTTTCCTAGAAAGGGCACTTCAGTACTGCTTTTACATTCAAATTATTGTGTTTAGCCACTAAAATATTTCCAACCTAGGTTTCAATGTCCTGATATTTTTTTACCTCCAGTAATTTAAAAATGAAACAAAAAATATAAAGTTCTGCATTTAGACTTCTTTGTAGTCCTATCATTCAAATAACCTGATCCTAGTTGTGATTTTCAGTATACGTGGCTGCAGATAGAGAAGATAAGGGTTTCCAATAAAGCTATCACTTACATATTTTTTAATTAATTTTATTGGTACATTTTAGGTATACAATACAATGACATTCATCATTGGAAATTTGCACCTTTACATAGTCTCTCTTGGTCCTTATCTTTTCCCCCTTCCCCTGCCCTCCCTTCAACCCCACCACTCTTCCCTATTTACAAAGACTTTGTTTCCATTTTTAAATTTTCTCATATTAATTCCATTCCCTTCTTTCCTTTGCACTGCCCCTCCCACTCCCCCTTCCCCTTTGCCCTTTTTCTTCCTATTTCACATTATCTCTTATTAGGTTTTAGTCCTTATTTAAATTTTCAGTTTCTCACAATAGAGAAACTATTCGGTATTTATACATGTGTGCCCTATTTATTTCACTTAAGAGTATTATCTCAATGCGCAACCATTTATGTATAAATGTCTCTAATTTCTCATTTTGTATGGCTGAATAGTACTCCATTTTATAAAAAAAACCCAACATTTTTTTAATCCAGTTTTCAGTTGATGGGCAATTGGGCTGCTTCCAAGTTTTAGCTATTACAAATTGTGCTGCTATGGATATGGGTGCATATATATCACTGCGGTATGATTCTTTTAATTCTTTGGGGAAGATACCCAGCAGGGGAATAGTTGGGTCAAATGGGACTTCCAATCCTGGTTCTTTGAGGTATCTCCATACTGATTTCCACAGTGGGTGCACCAGGCTACATTCCCACCAGCAGTGGAGCAGGGTTCCTCTTTCTCCACAGCCCTGCTAGCATTTGTTATTGGTTGATTTCATGATAGCAGCCATTCTTTCTGGAGTGAAGTGGAATCTCAGCGTTGTTTTCATTTGCATCTCTTGAATGACCAGTGACGTTGAACATTTTTTCATATGTTTATTTGCCATTTCTACTTCTTTGTCTGAGAAATGTCTGTTCATTTCAGATGCCCATTTTTGGATTGGGTCTTTAAATTTGGGAGGTCTGATCTTTTTAAGTTCTTTATAGATTCTAGATAGTAGACCTTTGTCTGAGGAACATCAGGTGAAAAATTTTTCCCACATTGTGGGTTTTCTCTTCACACTGTTGGTGGCTTCTCTTGCTGTGCAGAAGCTTTTTAATAAGAAGAGATTCCACTTTTTAATTGTGCTAGATCACGGGCAACTGAGGTTTGTTCATAAAATCTTTTCCTACACCAGTGTCTTCAAGAGTGCTACCTAACCACTGTTCCAGGTGGTTCAGTGTTTCTGTTTTAATATTTAGATCTTTAATCCATTTCGATTTTAGTTTAGTGCATGGTGAGAGATACAGGTCTAGTTTTAATCTTTGGCAAGTTGAAACCCAATTTTTCCAGCACCATATATTAAAGAGGCTATCTTTCCTCCAGTGAATGTGTTTGGCTCCTTTGTCAAAGATGAGGTGGCTGAGTGTGTCTGGAGTTGTTTCTGCATCTTCTAATCTGTTCCACTGGTCCTCACGTCTGTTTCTTTGCCAGTAGGATGCAGTTTTATCACAGTAGCATCATAGTATAAGTTTCAAGTTGGGGGTTGTGATACTCCCTGCCATGTCTTTATTGCCTACAATTAATTTTGCAGTTCTAGGTCTCTTCTGGTTCCAAATGAATTTTTGGACTTTTTTCTCAAGATCCATTAACTATGCTATTGGAATTTCAATTGGGATTGCACTGAATGTATATAGGATTTTTGGAAGTATGGCCATTTTCAGTATTTTGATTCTTCCTACCCAGGAGCAAGGGATGTCTTTCCATTTTCTGATATCATCTTCAATCTCTCTTTTAGGAGTGCTATAGTTTTCAGAGAAGTCTTTGATTTCTTTTGCTAGGTTCATTCCTAAGTATTTAAGTTTTTTGGATGTAATTGGGAAAAGAATTATTTGCCCTATTTCTCTCTCAATGAGTCTGTTGTTCATGTAGAGGAAAGCTATTGATTTTTGTGTGTTGACCTTGTATCCAGCTACTTTACTGAATTTGGTTATTAAGTCTAGAAGACATTCGATGGAGTTCTTGGGGTCTTCTATATAGATTATCATGTCATGTGCAAATAATGACAATTTGACTACTTTATTTCCTATCTTTATTCCTTTTATTTCTTTCTCTTGTCTAATTGCTGTGGCTAATGTTTCCAAGACTGTATTGGACAGGAGTGGTGATAGTGGACATTCTTGTCTTGTTCCTGATTTTAGAGTGAAGGATTTCAGTTTTTGACCATTTGGTATGATATTGGCTGTTGGTTTTTCACAGATGTCTTTTATCAGATTGAAGTAGAGAACGTCTGATAGTATGATATTGTATGACATTGGCTGTTGGTTTTTCATAGATGTCTTTTATCAGATTGAAGTAGAGAATGTCTATTCTAATTTTTTGTAGTGTTTTTATTATAAATGTGTGTTGGATTTTGTCAAATGCTTTTTCTGCATCTACTGATATGATCATATGTTTTTTGTCCTTGGCTTTACTGATATAGTGTATTGATTTGTATTTATTGATTTGTATATGTTGAACCATCCCTGCATCCCTGGGATGAATCCAGCTTGGTCAGGGTATACGATCTTTTTGATGATCTTCTGCATTCTATTTGTCAGTATCTTATTATGGATTTTTGGATCTATGTTCATTAGTGAGATTGGCCTATAGTTCTCTTTTTCGGTTGTGTCTTTCTCTGCTTTGGGGATCAAGGTGATGCTTGGTGTCTGGAATGGGTTCAGGAATAGTGTTTCCCTTTCCATTTCACTGAAGACTTTAAACAGCAGTGGCAGTAGTTCCTCTCTAAATGTCTTGTAGAATTCAGCAATGAAGTCATTAGGACCTGGGCTTCTTTTAGTTGATGAGTTTTTAATTATGTTTTCAATGTCATTGGTTGATGTTGAGTTGTTTAGAATTTTTAGGTCTTCTTTGTTCAACTTTGGTATTCATATGTATCTAGGAATCTGTCCATTTCTTCTGTGTTTTCCATCTTATTGGCATATAGGTTCTTGAAGTAGATATTGATGATCCTCTGGATTTCTGCTGTGTCTGTTGTAATTTCATCCTTTTCATTCCTAATTGCATGGATTTGGGCCTTTTCTTTCCTTTTTCTGATAAGATTGGCTCAGGGTTTGTCAATTTTGTTTATTCTTTCGAAATAGCAACTCTTGGCATCATTGATTTTTTGTTTCGTTCTCTTAGTCTCCATTGCATTGATTTCTGCTCTGATCTTTATAATTTCCTCCCTTATAAGAGCTTTGAGTTTGCCCTGGTCTTCTTTTGCTTGAAGCTTGAGGTTCAGCATCAGGTTGTTTGATTGGGCTCACTCTGTTTTCCTAATATGAATTTCCCTCATAAGACTGCTTTCATTTTGTTTCATAGACTCTGATATGTTGTACTGTCATTGTCATTCAATTGTAGGAACTGTCTGATTTCCTCTTTAATTTCCTCTGTGACTCATTGGTTATCCAGAAGTCGGTTGTTCAATTTCCATGTGTTTATGAAATTCTTGTGGTTTCTTTTGTTATTGATCTCCAATTTCATTACACTATGGTCTGATAATATACAGGGGATAACATCAATTCCTTTGCACTTACTGAAACATGTTCTATGAGCAAGTATGTGGTCTATTTTGGAGAACGACCCATGTGCAGCTGAAAAGAATGTGTATTCTGATTTTGTGGGGAGGAACACTGTAAACATCTGTTAAGTTCATTTGTTCAAGAGTTTGATTGAGTTCTAGTATTTTGTTGCTTATTTTTGTCTACTTATTCTATGTATTTGTGAGAGTGTGGTATTGAGGTCTCTCAATACAATTGTATTTATCCTTATTTGCTTTTTTGTGTCTGTTAGTATTTATTTTGAATAGTTGAGCACACTAGTGTTTGGTGCATATATATTTATGATTGCCATCTCTTCCTCTTGGATTGTTCACTTTACAAGGATGTAGTGTCCTTCTTTGTCTGTCTTAATCAGTGTTGGTTTGAAATCCACTTGATCTGCAAAGATGATTGCTACTCCTGCTTTTTTGCGGGTTCCTCTCACATGGAGTATTGTTTTCCACCCTTTAACTTTCAGTCTATGAGTTTCTTTTTGAATGAAGTGTGTTTCTTGTATGCAGCACATTTTTGGATCTTCTTGACCCATTGAATTGAGACCATTAACATTGATGATTATAACTGAAATGTATTGACTTGTCATTGCCATGACTTTTTCTTTTTGCTGGGCTCTCCCCCTTTACATTTAATTTCTTGTCATGCCAGATGGGTTCATTCTACTTTGCTTCCTGGGGTTGTGATCCTCAATGTCTGTTCCTAGGATATTGTGTAAAATTCTTTGGAGTGGTGGTTTGGTATTCACAAAGTTCCTAAGGTGCTCTTTGTCATGAAAGTATCTTATTTCTCCATCTATTTTGAAAGATAGTTTTGCAGGGTACATCAATCTGGGTTGGAGGCTGTTTTATTTTAGGGGTTGCAATATATCACTCCAAGCTCTTTTTGCCTTGATGGTTTGTGTTGAGAAATCTGCTGTGATTCTGATGGGCTTTCCTTTGCATGTGATTTGTTTCTTTTCTCTCACTGCTTGTAGAATTTTGTTCCTCTGTTGGATTTCTGGAATCTTAACTATCATATGCCTATGTGTAATTTTTTTTGATCAAAGCTATTTGGAGTCCTACATGCCTCACTTATCTGTATGTCAAGTTCTTTTCCCCTCCTTGGGAAGTTTTCTGCCATCACTTCTGTGAACACTTTTTTTTTATATCATCTGCACTCTCTCCTGTTTCTTCATTGACTCTGATCTGTCTGATGTTGTTCTTCTTTGCATCGTCTAGCAGCTGCTGGATTGATTTTTCATTGTTTCTACTCTTTTAAAGCAACTTTTCTTTTCCTGGTCACTAATTGCAATTGTATCTTCTATATCTGAAATTCTGACCTCACATTGGCTCATTCTGCTGTTTAGACTTTCAATGGAGTTTTTAATCTCCTGGAAATCTGTTTGGATCTGTTTTACGCATTCCATTTGTTTCCTATGTTGGGATTCCATTATGTTCCTCAGCTGCTCTATTTTTTTAAGCTGTGTCCTCTCTAGACTTATTTATCATATCTTACACTATGGGCACAATCTCCGCTATTATCTGAGAAATTATTTCTAGTTTTATTTCTTCCAGATCCTCTTTTGTTTCCAGTTCAGGGAGTCCAGGTGGTTGAGTATCAGATTGTTCCATCTTGTTTCCCTTTGGGGTTGCTTTAGGTGATCTGGGAGTCTTGTTTTGAGACTTGTTTAAGTGTCTTCTCATTTCTCCTGGCGGGGGTGGGGGTGGTAATGTGTGTTGCTGGCACCCGTGTGGCTTACCTCCTCTGTGACGGGGGTGCCTCTGCCCCTTGACCCTGGGGCAGTGGTAAGAAGGCTGGGAAACTTCACTTCCTCTGTACTAGGGGCAGCTCTGTTCCTGGGTGCTGGGGGCGGTGGTACTGTGGCCCAGAAGGTTCACCTCTTTTGCTCTGGGGGCAGCTCTGCTCCTCCTCTACTCAGCTTTTTCCTCGTCTAGATCAGCATCCTTCCTCTTCAGATATCTGCATGATACCCAGCTCTGGAGACCAAGCATATGGTCCTTTCCCCACCCTTCTCTGGCATGGCCAGGTATCTCTGGGAGCTCCTCACGGGCCCAGGGCTGTGGGCCTTCCAAGGGCACCAAGGGGGTGGCACTGGAGTCCCAGGCCAGGTGGCCTGGTTTCTCCCTGGTGTGGGCAGCAGCTTTGTGTGCACCCCGTGAGTCCTCAGTGTGCACAGGAAGGCAGAGAACACTAGCTTCGAGCACAGCCTCACCTTTGCTCCTGAGGCTGGCTGGCGGGCAGGTCTCAGCAGCCTCTGGCCCAGGTGACCCTTCCTCCTCTCCCGCAGCCCCCTCCCCGCCTGCTGCACTCCTGACAGATGGCGCAACTGCAATGATACGCAGTTGCCACTGTGGCTGCTTGCAGCTCTGTAATTTAGTTTTTAAAGAATGTTTTTTTGGTGCTTATTTGTGGGAGGATTAATCTTCATCTGTCATTTTCTTCTTGAAAATTGTCTAAGACTGTCTTCAGAAGCAATCCTAATGCATATTTTTATATTCTCCTGTTTTCTACACTTCAATAATCAGTGATTTCTCATGGCCTTGCATTCTACATATACTTCATTCTTATTAATAACAGATAAGAGAATAAATACCACCCCAGTTGTCACCAATAGTCTTTGTTGGCTCTACGTAAATGAGCATCTGCTTTCTTGAACCGCTTACTGTACCAATTATTTCAATCCAGATATTATAAAAACCTGAGCCCAAGGAAAGCCAAAGGTGTGTGTGTATGTAAAAAGCAAGAGAAATACATACAAAGTACAAGAAAAAATGTGATGCTTCATTGCATTGACAACTGCTTCATGATGAGCTTTAAGATATATGTAAGAACTTACAACAGGTGTAATTTGTTTCCATGTGCTACAGATAGGAATAATATGTTGAGTAGAAGTTAAAGGAAAAGAAGGATTCATTACACCTGGCCCCATGCCAGTTCTTGTTTCCCATTGGTCAAATTTCACTCCCCGGGTGCTAACTACCCTGAATATTTTGGCTATGTCTCCTAGCTCCTTGGTGGCTGTCTTAAAGCCAGATTCCACCTATATAAAGAATAGGAAACAGAAACAACGTGGTTAAATTCAGTATATGTGATATACCAAACATGAACTTGATTTGGAGCTTCAACTAGGACTACAGGGAGAGCTCAGCAATGGCGATACCAAGAGCTTGATAGTGGTCTTGGAGATAAGCAGTACGTTCTAGAAGAAGAAGGTAATTTGTGAAATCTGAAGGTGTGGATTTGTGGCTAGTATGCTTTTAACACTAATAGGGAGTTCATTTTTCTATTCTGTACAATTGTTATTTCACACTTTAACTAATCTAGTCACCCTACTGTTTACTTCTTTACATGCAAAAGTAAACCTAGATTCCTTTATTATAGACACGAAAGGAATAATGAGAAAGACATTTTCTTATGCTCTATACATCAAAGATACAAGATCATCTCTATCTGTATCTTTTCTATATGTGTTTTTTATTATTTATAATACAAAAGCTATCTCTGTCTTTTTTTTTTCAAGACCAGCGCTTCAGTTGAGATAGTGTGTCCTACTCCCTTTGACTACCTCAGGAAGCTAAAGTCACATACTGACTTTCCCTTTTTTTTTCTTAATCAAACCCATATGTTTCCTTTTGTTTTTCTTAAAGTGGGTTTTATCAATAGATATAGGTGCATCCGTGGAGTAAATGGTTGCATATACAAATGTTCCTGATTTCAGGAAAGGCCCTGCAAAGGCCGAGGGTTCAATTCCAGTACTGAAAAACCAAAGAAAACAGCAAATCCCCCTCAATACTCCTGATTTTAATGAAATCTTATTTTATACATAAAGTGATACAGACTCATTACTGTAAGCCAAATATTAAACATAGAAATATTATACATAATTTCCTACCTCTTACTACTTTTCATCAGGAGCAATAATGTTAAAAATTTTGTTATGTTCATATCAAGATATATTAATATATACTCTGGAAGAGACATTTGTTGCTTCCTAATACTCTGCATTTCCCAGCCCTCTCCCTTGCTGATAGATTGAGTTCATGAGATGAGTGCTGGCCAGTGAAATCAGACTAGGAGCAACTTGGGTCACTGAGGGGCTTCAGCTCTGCTGAGGCAGCTTCCAGGTTCCAGGTAGTATCTGGCATGAACTCTGTGAGAAAGATAAAAACCTTCACAAAAGCATGAATTTACTGAGCTTTTATGGTATTTTGCTGAAGAAACTGACGTTATACCTATATATTTTACTGGAAAAATAGGAGGCCTATTATTCTACAATCTTCTTTTTTCACTTAACGTAATTACTAGAATTTTTGCATCCTTTGTGAAATTGAAATCATATTCTATAATAGGACTTTACCATAACTTATTTTACCATTTTCCTACTGTTGCATTTTCATATTGCTCACAATTTTTGCTTTGATCTGATTTTTTCCTCTAAAACCCATATTTAAATAAATGCCTTCATATGGACAGCTTTACATACTGACATTTATTTTTGTAGTGCAATTTTCCCAAAATGAAATGCATGGGTCAAATGACTTATGTGTGTTTATTTAAGCAGAGCTTTCCAAACTACTTTACACAAGTATTTTAAGCTTTTCATACAAATACAAGATATATATGAGTGCCTATTTTTCTTTAATTTTAGCAGAGCTGGGTGATACAGATAGTTCAATTTATTAATTTCCAAAGTATATAAAATTTTACATAGTTATGCACATATTTGCAAATATTTTATGCATTAAGAAACTATGTGTATATTATTTACTCTCCCACTACTTTATGTACTCTTGTGTTTTCATTCACCAGAGTGTCTTAGAGGTTATTCTATATCAGAAGATAAAATACTTTCTCAGCCTTCTTTATAATTATATTGTAGTGTTCTACTGTACGACTATTCTAGAATTCATTATATTTAATTAGCATTCCTATGGAAGGGCATTAAAATAGTATCTTATCTTTTGCTTCATAAAAGAGCTACAATTAATAACTTTATATCTGTCATTTCATACATGTGTAAGTGTATTTGTAGAATAAATTCTTAAAAGTAAACCTGGCTTAAAGAGTTTATGCACTTATAATTTTGAC
Organism: Heterocephalus glaber; assembly: GCF_053883595.1. Taxonomy (NCBI): domain Eukaryota; kingdom Metazoa; phylum Chordata; class Mammalia; order Rodentia; family Bathyergidae; genus Heterocephalus; species Heterocephalus glaber. The sequence continues at coordinate 4,289,125 of NW_028258310.1, read as the reverse complement.
AGATATTACTAGATTGTCTTCCACAGAGGTTACTGTAATTCTTACTATCAATGTACAAGAGTACCTGTTTCCTAAACTATCTCCCCAAAGTTTACTGTCAAACTTACTGATTGTTTTCAAAGTTTGTTATTCAAATTTGATTATTGAAAATGGTAAGATATCTTTTGTTATAAATGAGATTGCTCATTGTAAAATATATTTCTTTTCACGTTAACTCTGTTCACTGTTTTGTTTTACTTTTCCTTTAAAAATTAGATTATTGATCTTTTTTGAATTGATGATGAGGGACTGAATCTATAAATTTAAATGCTCAGAATATTTATAATAGTGAGACTTCACTCACAACTACAGCAGCCATCCCAGGAAGCCAACCTACTATCTATAGGAACCAGTACAGGTAGTCAAACTACTTTGCAGTAGTAAAAGTCAAATAATAATCCCTGTAACAATTGCTCCACAATGTCTTTATTAGTCAGCTTTCTCATTGCTGGTACCACATACCTGAACACCTATCAGAAGAAATGTATTAAGTCCATGCTTTCAGACTGTTCTGGCTGACCAGCTGGGTCCAAGCAGGAGCATCATGGTGGAAAGTCATGGCTGAATAAGACCACTCAGTTCATGGTAGCCAAAAAGCAGAGCAGGGGAATAGCACCAGAGAGGAAGGGGCCAGGGACTAGACATAGTCTCCAAGGTCGAGCCCCCCATGACCCACTCAGACAAACCCAGAAGTGTGCTTTATTAATCCCCTAGGTGGTTCCTAAGCCAATTGCGATCACAATTATTCTGTCACAATGTCCATGACTTTATTAATAACTGCCAGCTTCCAAGGTAGGATAAGCTGGAGAAAGCCAAAAATATTCCTCTTCCCAAGCACATAGGATACTGTACTTCTAGTTAGCTGCCTCCAGCTCCTCCATGCCAACAGCCTCCAATTAGCATACCTGAGGTCTTCCCTTTTTTCCTTTATAAAGCTTCCCCCATTTATCCGATCAACTTTGAATTCTATCAAAAGCAAATGAGAGCAGCTATTCTCCTGCAAGCTCTGAATAAATAGCCATTGCTTGATCCTATTTAACCAATCTTTATTTCCAAAATATTTCACAATTCTTTTTATGTTAGAGACATTAGCCCTTATATATTATTGAAAGTCTAAACATATTCTTGACCTCATTAGAGGGATTTTTAAATATAAGATTTTAATTTGTGTAAAAAAACCCATATAGAAGAGTGTACAAATCATGAATGTACCTCTCTATGAGTTTTCACAAAGTAAACACTCAAATGTAACATGATCAACAAAGAAAGAATGGCCAAACCACCAGGAGCCCCCTTGACTCCTTTCCCATAACTCCCACCTCTAAGGATCTTTATGTCCTCAGGTGTAAACACTATCTTGACCTCTCAAACTGTAGCACAGTTTTGGTCTTGATATCCATATAAATAGAATCATACATGTGTACTCTTTTGTTTCCATCTTTCTTGCATTCAAATTTGTGTTGATGCAATTTATTCACATTGTTATGAGCAAGTTAACCTACTTCCATTGCTTTAGATTACATAGGAACGAATGTACTACAATGTATTTATTCAATTTATTCTTTGTGGGGTTTTTTTTTTGGTACCAGGGATTGAACTCAGGTCCTTGCTTTTGTGAGGCAGGCAGCAGAACCACTGAGCTAAATGCCCGGCTCTCAATTTATTCTTTTTTTTTCCTCCATTAACTTTATTGGTACATTTTAGGTATAAAATACAGTTACATTCATCATTGGGATCTTGTACCATTACATGAGTCTCTTGGTTCTTATTTTTTTTCCCCTTCTCTTGCCCTCCCTTCACCCCCTCCACCCTTCCCTATTTGCAAAGACCTTGTTTTCATTTTTTTCCTCTTCTCATATTTTTTCCTTTCCCTTTTTTCCCTTCCCCTACCCCTCCCAATTCTCCTTCTCTTTTAGACCTTTTCTTCCTGTTCCACAACATCAGTTATACATTTCTAAAATTACAATATTAAGATCTAGGAGACATTACTACAGATTTTACAGAATTTAAAAGGATATAGAAAGCATATTACAAAAATCATTTTGAAATAAATTTGACAACTTCTAAGAAGCAACTTGGAAGACAAATCAAACTAACTCTGGAGGAAATATAAAATTTGAATAGCACCTATTAAAGAAAGTATATTCCTAGCTTGAAAACCTACCTGTATGACAACAGCAGGCTCATAAACATTTTAACTGATAAATTATATCAAACATTTGAAGCAGAAAAAAAAAGGAACACTTCTCCCCTCATTTTAGGAAATCAGCATTGTGCTAATCCTAAAACTGGATAAAGATAATAGAAGAAAAAAGTATGAACATAGATAGAAATTTGTTTAACAAAACAAACTCTTAGAAGTCAGATCTGGCAGGATGTAGAAAGTGGTCTTATTATAGGGATGGTAGTGTTGGTTGAGCATTGGAAGATCCACCCCCAAAAGTCATCATTTTAACAGAGGAAAGGAGAAAGCCATATGATCCTGTCACTAGTTGGAGAAAGAGTATTGGACTAAATTCTACAGCTGTTCATGGTTAAAGCTATCAGGAGACTAGAAGTAGAAAAGAACCTTCTCAACAGATCAAAGACATGTACTCCATACTTCCAACAAAAACTCCTTCTATGAATGGAGACAATACAATGCTTTCTCCCTAAAGTGGGGAACAAGGGGATATATGCTTACTCTTCATCTAACCATTAGACTTTGAAACATAGGTCTAAACCAAAATAGTCTGGCAATAAAATGACATAACTAGGATAGGATTGGCATGGCAGAAGCAAAATCTTTATATGTAGATGAAATGATCATCTACAGAGAAAATATTGAGAAATCTCTAGGAGCCCTTAGAACTTGTACTTGAATTTAGCAGGATTAGAAAACACAAGGTATATATAAAAATTCAGGTCTGTGTATACTTGCTGTAAATGAAGAATTGGATATTGAAATTTAAAGGTTATGTAGGAGTACAAAGGACCCAGAAAAGCCAAAAACAAAAACAAAAACAGTGTTGGAAGATGTTTAGCACCTAATTTTAAGACTTCTTCTAAAGCTACAGTAATCAAGGCAGTGTTGGTGTAAGGAAAGACATAGAGATCATTGGAATAAAACAGAGAATCTAGAAATAGAACCACACATATATGGTCCACTGAGTTTTGAAAGATTATTTAACATTAGCATTTTATAGAATATAAACTTGATTCAAGAGCCGAAGAAGAGAAAGTGTCTTCAGCAAATGGCACTGGAACACCTTGTATCCATATATAAAAAATTAACCTCAACCCTTTTTTTCCATACATGAAAATAACTTGAAGGGATCAATGAACCTAAATAAGAAAGCCTAAAAGTATAAAACTTTAAGAAGAAATTAGAAGAGAAAATATTTATGAATTGAGGGTAGGCAAGAACTACCTAGGATACAAAAGAAATGATGTATAAAAGAAAAAAATTGATAAATGAGATTCCATCAAAATTTAGAACTTTAAATGACATCATTAAAATGAAAAGTAGTCCTTAAACAGACCATATTTACAATGCATATAGCCTATGACCAGAATATATAAAGAACTCTTACAGCTCATTAATAGACAACTCAATTAAAATGTAGACATAAGAAGATTATAAATAACCAGTATAGCACAAGGAATGGAGTGCAATTCTAGAATCAGAAAAATGCTAATCAGTACAAGATCAAGATTGAATTATACACTCATTAGGGAGATAAAGTTAAAAGTTTTAAAAGCCTTGTCATGACTTTTCTTTTTGTTGGATTCTCCCCATTTGCATTTAATTTGTCACACCCAATGGATTCATTCTGCTGGGTTTCCTGGGGTTGTGATCCTCATTGTCTTTTCCTAGGGTATTGCCTAAAATTTTTTGGAGTGCCGGTTTGGTATTCATGAAGTTCCTGAGGTGCTCTTTGTCATGAAAGTATCTTATTTCTCTATCAATTTTGAAAGATAGTTTTGGAGGGTACATCAATCTGGGTTGGAGGCTGTTTTCCTTTAGGGCTTGAAATACATCACTCCAAGCTCTTCTTGCCTTGAATGTTTGCACTGAGAAGTCTGCTGGGATTCTGATGAGCTTTCCTTTGTATGTGATTTGTTTCTTTTCTCTCACTGCTTGTAGAATTTTATTCTTCTGTTGGATTTCTGGAATCCTAACTATTATATGCCTATGTGTTGATTTTTTTTTGATTAAGGCTAGCTGGAGTCCTATATGCCTCATTTATCTGTATGCCAAGTTCTTTTCCCCTCCTTGGGAAGTTTTCTGCCATGACTTCTGTGAACAGTTTTTTTATGTCATCTGCACTCTCTCCTCTTTCTTCACTGACTCCAATCAATCTTATGTTATTCTTCTTTGCATCATCTAGCAGCTGCTGGAATGATTTCTCATGTTCCCTTACAATTTTAAAGCAATTTTTCTTTTGCTCCTCACTAATTGCAGTCTTTTCTTCTGTATGTGAAATTCTATCCTCACATTGGTTCATTCTGCTGCGCAGACGTTCAATGGAGTTTTTAATCTTTTGGAAATTTTTTTGTATCTGTTTTATGGATTCCATTTGTTTCCTATGTTGGGATTCCATCATGTTCCTCAGATCCTCTATTTTTTTAATCTGTGTCCTCTCTAGATTTATTAATCATGTCTTGCACCATGAGCAAAATCTTTGCTGTTATCTGAGTAATAATTTCTGATTTCATTCTTCCCATATCCTCTTGTTTTGCCAGTTCAGAGAGTCCAGGTGGTTGAGTATCAGAGTGTTCCATCTCATTTCCCTTTGGGGTTGCTACAGGTGATCTGGAAGTCTGTTTTTGAGGATTGTTTATGTGTCTTCTCATTTCCACCAGGGTGGGGAACTTCTGGCACCCATGTGGCTCACCTTCTCTTCCCTAGGAGCTTGGGATGGCAGCAGGGGAGCTTCCTTCTGGGTGCTGGGACCAGCTCACCTTCTTGGCCCTAGGAGCCTGGGATGGCAGCAGGGGGAGCTTCCTTGCAGTTGCTGGGACTGGCTGAGCTTCACTGCCCCAGGAGCCTGGGATGGAGGTGGGGACCTTCCTTCCGGGTGCTGGGACCAGCTCACCTTCTTGGCCCTAGGAGCCTGGGATGGCAGTGGGGGAGCTTCCTTCCCAGTGTTGGGACTGGCTGAGCTTCTCTGCCCCTCAATTTATTCTTAAACTATAATGCAAGAAGCTTCATGAGGAGATTGAATTTTAATTCATTTTGGTATTTGTTCCTTTCTTGTTTCTAAATTCCACAAAATATTTAAGACCAGTATGAGCTGAAATCACAAAATTGCTGTGAGATAAAAGATTAGGGTGTGGCAAAGCTGGCTGAGGAAGTAGGTGTGACCTGTTAATCACAGAACCCCAGGACATATAGGCAGAAGGGTTCCCAAAACCTTGCGTGTGTACTTCTCTCCAGAACTTGAGCAGGTTTTCAATAGGATGGCCTAGACCTGATGACAATCTGAGGACTGAGTGATACAAAAAGGCAGTCCAGGGCCTGGAATTTAACTCAGTGTTTCTGCCACCTGGCTCACAAGCACAAGGTCCCGAGTTCAATCCCTGGTACCAAAGAAAAAGGACACTCCACATTGAGTTTTGGCCCCTGTGTTTACTCTTGTATGGTGGCCCACCCTCACACTTTACAGTGTACTTCTTTTCTTACTTTTACTTGGCTCAAACTCACTCTTCAGAGCCTGTTTCTTTTTCTAGCTTTAATAAAACTTTACTACTGTTTGCCCTTGTCTTGACCAATTCTTTGATCAGGACAAAAAGAACCTGGAAACCTCTAGAAGGAGATTCCCACACCCCCAAACCCAGAAATAGCGGCACTTCGGTTCAGAGTGGGAGCTCCAGTGGTAAGAGGGCTCATGCACCTCCTCAACTGACATTTTTGTTTGTTTTGTTTTGTGTGTTTGTTTTTGAGACAGGGTCTTGCTCTGTAGTTCAGGCTGGCTTTGAACTCATCTATAGCCCAGGATACAAGTGAATATTTTTTTATTTGGGTGAACCACAGGGGCCACAGTATCTTGGAACATGGCTTGCTCTCTCTGGACATGCAGCTGCTGAACATCAATAATTAATAGATTGTGGACCTATGAACTATATAGCTCCACCAGTCATAATTTGCATAACTGTAGTTTTCGCCTTTTAAGATTCTGCCCTTCTCCTCCCTCCCTTAGAACATAATCCAGTTACTCTTTTTTTTGGTACTGGTGATCGAACTTGGGTACTTGTGCTTGCCCAGCAGGCGGTGAAACCACTGAGCTAAATCCTTGGCCCAACCCAGTTACTCTTGAACCTTGTGTCTCCTGGCATTTTAATCCCTTAAAGATTCTATGTAAAAACCCTCTTTAGCTTGAACTCTAGTTTTGTTTTACATTTGTTAACATTAGACTTAAATGAAGTAGTTGTTTTGTAAATGTTGAATGAGTTATCTGTATGAGGAAGGCTGAGCGGTCACGTGAATGATTAAGAAATAACAAGAAATTAAGGAATATTAAGAAATCACATGAATGATTAAGAAATAACTGTTATCACACTTAGACACATCCAAAACCATCAGAATGCTATTGAACACTTTTATTGTTTATTTCATTTCATACACATTCTAAAACTTACCTGAATAGTAGAGGAAATTGGAAGAAAATGAGGAAGTGGGATTGATTTGGGGAGACAGGATACCTGGAGTGGGAGACTGTTGAGGGGGTTAGGACTTGTTCAGAATTAGCATGTGATGACACTAAAAATTGACCATTGTGATTGGCTATGCACATAACATTTCATTCATAATGCACAGCAAAAATTGTCAAATCCAGATGTGATCTGTGGATTGAAGTTATATGGAGAAGATATATCTATATTCAAGAGCCTAAAGACTGACTTTGGCTGACTGGAAAATTTTAATTCTGAAGAGATTGAATGCTGCAAGTCAGGACTCAAAGTTATCTTGGGGTGTCTTTAGCCCCTTACAATAGCCATTTACTATCAACTTCTGAATCTGAACTGATACCTTTATGAGTTCTAGATAAAGCTCTTGGAATTTATTGTTAAATTTGACACAGCTCCAGCCTCCCCAACCCTAAATCTGAGAATGCTATTACATTTGAATCCCATAGAAGAGATTTTCCTGCCTTGCTGTAGCCTGACTAGCTGATGATTTCACCAACGTAATCTGTAAACGTCCTGACTCATGGCTTTCTTTTGTTCTGTGACTGTAAAAGGTCTTGTAACTGCTTTGGCAGTGCAGTATGTCATTCAGGGTAACTTTAATCCATGTACCCAGGCCATAGTCACATATATTTGGCTAGGAAAAAACTATTTTCTTATTTCCTTTAAAGCAGAGTTGTTATTTTATATGAACAGATCCTTCAATGTGGTGCTATTATTATGGAGGCCATTTAAGTGGGTAATAACTTTTTATAACATTGAAGAAAGGGGTTAGATTAAAATTATTTTTTTGCCTCCTTTATTCCCAGTTTTAAAACAGTATTATTTAGTATGTGGTCTAAATCAATGGTTTCCAAACTTTATCATGTACTCAACTAACTAGGAGGAGTTGTTAAAATACAAACTAGTGGGCCTCAGGAAAAAACCCTGCCTTTCTAACAAATTGTAATGTTATGCTGATGGTTGGCTGTTCCCAGGACTCACTTAGAGAACTGGTGATATAGTATGAGTGACATGAAGTAATAATAATGGTTTCAGGGACCTTATCACTGACTTGATCTTCACGTGTAGGGCATTAATGAGTGCTTTTCTTTTCTCTGGGTGCTATTTACTGGTAGGTAATAATTGCCCATATTCTTTAAGGAGACTTAGGAAACTCCTGTGAATTAATTGGAAGAAAATAGCTTAAGTGTTATAGTTTGCATCCTGTTTATTTTAAGAAACTATGGTTTTTAAGAAGTATCTTGAAATATAAAATGGATAAAATATATTAATAAAATATTTTTTTGGGCACAGATAGAATACAGAAGCATGTGGGAAATTTTAGAATATATCTCTGTTACTTTCTGTAAGCACAGTTGCATCAGAAAGGCATTTTTGGTTAACTTTCAATCAAAGGATATGGATTGTGTTAACATTTTATTAGGGCTGCTTCTGATGCATTTTTCCTTTAGAAGAATGAAAGTGATGCCAGAAATTACTTTTTACCTGTTTCCCTGCCACAAAATATTTAATACATATGTGTGTGATATTACATGTGTGATAATACATGTGTGATATTCATGTTTTTTTCCCAATATTTTCATGAGAAAAGTTTGAGAATAAAATTAAATAGTGACATAAATATAGAAGCAAGCTTGATTTAGCTCTAATGTGTTTTTAAGAAGTAATTCAGTTTTGAGTTAAATAAATTTAATAAGTAATGATTATTAAACTAATTATGCCATTATATATTATTTAATATAGCTATATTACATAATATTACTGTTAACAATATTGTAACTGTAATGACTGACAAGTTTTGCCAAAAGTTTGCCACATTTCTCCAAAAACTATGGTATTACTTATATTTTTACAGTAGAGCAATTATAATGCTTGAAAGTTGAGAATTTTTACTTTTGGAGATATTTTTCCAATTGACAGACATTCCCAGGGACTGCATCTGTTTCTTTTTATTCCCTACACTTTTAACTATAATTATTAGTGCATGCTAATCAAATAATATAATACATTTCATACATGTAAATAATATATTTGATAATACCTACCCTTCCTATTACCTTCACTTCCTCTCTCCCTCTTACCTTGGTCCCCTTCAATAATAGTCTCCCATCTTCTTTCATGTCCTCTCTCTTTTTTCACCTAAATTCCACACATGAGAGAAAACATGCAATATTTTGTCTTTTTGAGCCTGGCTTATTTCACATATTTATTCATATATATATATATATATATATATATATATATATATATATACACACACACACACACACACACACCATATTCTCTTTATTTAAACCTTGATCAGCACCTACGCTGATTTCATAACTTGGCCATTATGAATAATGCTGCAATAAACATCGTTATGCAGGTGTCTGTATTGTATGGTGACATTAGTTCTTTTGGGTATATACCCAGGAGTTGTAAATCTGAGTCATAGGGGAGTTCTATTTTTAGTGTTTTGAGAAACCTCCATATTGATTTTCATAGTGGCTAAATTTACAACTTACACATCAGTAGTGTGTAAGGCCATCTTTTCCTCACATATCCTCACCAGTATTTATTATTTTTAAATTTTCTTTATTAGTCATTCTACTTTGAGCATCTTAATTTACTTTTGATTCTTATTTTCCTGATGGCTATATAATGTTTTATATAATTGTTAGCCACTCATATTTCTTTTGAAAAGTGTCTATTTAGCTCATTTTCTCATTTATTAATTGGATTGATTGCTCTTTTGGTTTTTCTTTTAGTTCTTTATATGTTCTGGAGATTAATCTTTCAGAGGAATAGTTGACAATGATTTCCTTCCACTCTGTGGCTTTCTCGTCACTCTTTTGGTTGTTTCCTTTGTTGTGCAGAAGAATTTTAATTTGATATAGGTCACATTTGTCAATTTTATTTTATTTCCTGAACCATTGGATTCTTGGCCTAAAATATGATCTATTTGGGGGAAGGTTCCATGTGCTGATGGAAATATTTATTCTACAGGTGCTGGATGAAATATTTTATAGATGTCTCAAGTCCATTTGATCTATAGTGTAATGTAATTCTGATTTTCTTTGTTGATTTTTTTCCTGTTTTTGGTCTGGAAGATTTACATATTGGTGAGAGTGGAGTATTAAAATGATCAACTATTATTTTATTGGAACCTATCTCTTCTTTTCTGTCCTGTATTTTTTTTTTGTAAAACTGGGTGTTGCAATATTCAGTCCATATATATTTACAATCACATATCTTTCTGATGTACTCTTTCTTTTATCAATATGTAGACCTTTGTCTCTTGTGACCCATTTTCGCTTTGAGTCTACTATGATGGACATGAACATATCTGCATCTTCTTGATCTCAGATCCATTTGATTGGAATATCATTCTATGTCCTTTCACTTTGAGTCAGTTGCTGCTGAGTTTCCTGCACATGGTAAATAGTTGGATCTTTTTAAAATCCCATCATTTAATTGGAGAATTTAATTGATATTTTAATGGAGAATTCAAACCATTTATATTCAAAGTTATTATTGAAAGCTATGAACTAGTTCGTTTATTTTGTTATTTTTCTTGTGCTTGTTTTGAATGATCTTTATTAATTTTTTCCCTTATTCACCTTAGAGCTTGTTTTCTTTCCTTATTCAAGTTTGATTCTTCCCTAATTTGTATTTGCTTTTCTATGCTTCTAGAATTTATTCTTTCCTGTGCTCCTGTGATTGTCTTCTTCTCTTCTGTGCAGTATTCAATATTTTATGATAACATTTAGTGTTCTCTTTTAAAAAAATTTTTTGTTATATTGGTACATTTTAGGTATACAATATAATGACATTCATCATGGGAAATTTGCACCTTTACAGAATCTCTCTTGGTGCTTATTTTTTCCCCTTCCCCACCCTCCCTTCAACCCCTCCATTTCTCCCTATTTAAAAAGACTGTTTCCATTTTTTCATTTTCTCATATTAACTCCATTCCCTTCTTTCCTTTTCCCTACACCTCCCACTTCCCTTTTCCCTACCCCTCCCACTTCCCTTTCCCCTTTGCCCTTTTTCTTCCTATTTCACATTATCTATTATACCTTTTATTCCTTATCTACACTTTCAGTTTCTCACACTAGAGAAACTATTCAGTATTTACACACGTGTGTCCTGTTTATTCCACTTGAGTATCACCTCAATGTGCATCCGTTTAGCTATAAATGTCTCTAATTTCTCATTTTTTATGGCTGAGTAGTACTCCATTTTATTAAAAAACCACAACTTGTTTATCCAGTCTTCAATTGATGAGCATATGGGCTGTTTCCAAGTTTTAATTATTACAAATTGTACTGCTATGAACATGGGTGCACATATATCATTGTGGTATGATTCTTTTAATTCTATTGGGAAGATTCCGAGCAGGGGAAGAGCTGGGTCAAATGGGACCTCTAAGCCTAGTTCTTTGAGGTATCTCCATACTGATTTCCACAGTGGTTGCACCAGCCTGCACTCCCACCAGCAATGGAGAAGGGGTGCTTTCTCCCCAAACCCCTGCCAGCATTTGTTATTGGTTGATTTCTTGATACCAGCCATTTTTTCTGGGGTGAAGTGGAATCTCAGTGTTGTTTTCATCTGCATCTCTCGAATGACCAGTGATGTTGAACATTTTTTCGTATATACTTATTTGCTTCTTTTACTTCTTGTTCTGAAAAATGTCTGTTCATTTCAGATGCCCATTTTTGAATTGGGTTTTAAATTTGGGGGGTCTGATTTTTTTCAGTTCTGTATACATTCTAGATAGTAGACCTTTGTCTGAGGTACAGCTACTAAAATCTTCTTCCCAGATTGTAGGTTGTCTCTTAGATCTTTTGGTGGTTTCTCTTGCAGTGCAGAAGCTTTTTAATAAGATGAGATCCCAGTTGTTGATTCTTTCTGCTAGTTCCTGTGCTACTGAGGTTTTGTTCATAAAGTCTTTTCCTATATTAATGTCTTCAAGAGTTCTGCCTAACTTATCTTCCAGCAAGTTTAGTGTTTCTTTCTTCATATTTAGATCTTTAATCCAGATTGATCTTAGTTTAGCACACGGTGATAGGTATGGGTCTAGTTTTAATCTTTGACAGGTTGAAATACAGTTTTTCCAACACCATTTATTAAATAGGCTATCTTTCCTCCAATGATGGTGGTTGGCTCTTTTGTCAAAGATGAGGTGGCTGAGGATGTCTGGAGTTGCTTCTGTATCTTCTAATCTATTCCACTGATCCTCTGGTCTATTTTCTCAGTACCATGCTGATTTTATCACAGTAGCTTTGTAGTATGGTTTCAAGTTGGGGATTTTGATACCCCTTGCCGTGTCTCTGTTGCCTAGAAATACTTTTGCTATTCTGGGTCTCTTCTTGTTCCAAATGAATTTTTTGATTGTTTTTTCTAGTTCTGTGAAGTATATTGTTGGACTTTCAATCGGCATTGCATTGAATCTATATAGTAGTTTTGGCAGTATGGCCATTTTCACTACGTTGGTTCTTCCTACCCAGGTAAAAGTGATGTCTTTCCATTTTCTTATATCCTTCTCAATCTCCTTTTTCAGAGTGCTGTACTTTTCAGTGTAGAGGTCTTTTGCTTCCTTTGTTGGATTGACTCCTAGATGTTTCATTTTTTTTTTTGGATGCAATTGTAAAAGGAATTGTTTCCCTAATTTCTCTCTCAGTGAGTCTGTTATTTGTGTACAAGAAGGCTATTGTTTTTGAGTGCTGACCTTGTATCCAGCTACTCTACTGAATCTGTCAATTATGTCTCAAAGTCTTTTGGCCGAGTTTTTTGGGTCTTCTATGTAAAGTATCATATCATCAGCAAATAATGACAGTTTAACTTCTTCCTTTCCTATCTTTATTCCTTTTATTCCTTTTTTTTTTCTAATTGCTGTGGCTAATGTTTCCAGAACTATACTGAAGAGGAGTGGTGAGAGTGGGCATCCTTGTGTTGTTCCTGATTTTAGCATGAAAGTTTTCAGTTTTTAACCATTTAGTATGATGTTGGCTTTTGGTTTTTTATTGACAGCCTTAATCAGGTTGAGATAGTTAGGGTTTTTATCATGAATGGGTGTTGGATTTTGTTGAATGCCTTTTCTGCATCTATTGAGATGATCATATGGTTTTTGTCCTTGGCTCTGTTAATATAGTGTATTTATTGATTTACAAATGTTGAAACATCCTTGCATCCCTGGGATAAATCTGACTTGGTCAGGGTGTATGATCTTCTTGATGACCCTCTGTATTCTGTTTGCTAGAATCTTGTTGAGGATTTTTGTATCTATGTTCATTAGGGAGATTGGCTCATAGTTCTCTTTTTGGGTTTTGTCTTTCCCTGGTTTTGGAATCAAAGTAAAACTTGCTTCCCTTTCAATTTCCTTGATGAGTTTGAAGAGTAATGGTGATAGTTCTTCTTTAAATGCCTTGTAGAATTCAGCAGTGAAGCCATCAGGTTCTGGGCTTTTTTTTCTTGGTAAATTTTTTATTACATTTTCAATTTCACTCATTGTAATTGGGGTGTTTAGAATTTCTATATCTTCTTCATTTACCTTTGGCAATTTGTATGTATCTAGGAATCTGCCCATTTCTTCTGTGTTTTCCATTTTATTTGAATACAGTTTCTCGAAGTAGGTATTGATGATCCTCTGGATTTCTGCTGGGTGTGTTATGATTTCCCCTTTTTCATTCTTAATTCAATGGATTTGAGCTTTTTCTTTCCTTTTCTTTGATAAGGTTAGCTAAAGGTTTATTGATTTGATTTATTCTTTCAAAAAACCAACTCTTTGATTCATTGATTTTTTTGTATCATTCTCTTAGTCTCCACTGCATTGATTTCTGCTCTGAGCTTTATAATTTTCTCTCTTGTTTGAGCTTTGGATTTGTTATGCTCTTCTTTTTCTAGGAGCTTGAGGTTCTGCATTAGGTTATTTATTTGAGTTCTCTTTGTTTTCCTAATATGGGCATTCACTGCTATGTATTCCCCACGTAGAGCTGCTTTCATGTGTCCCATAGATTCCTGCATGTTGTACTGGCATTATCATTTACTTGTAGAAACTGTTTAATTTCTTCTTTAATTTCCTCTGTGACCCATTGGTTTTTCAGGAGGGAATTATTCAGTTTCCATGTGTTTGTGGGTGTTTTACAGTTTCTTATGTTATTGATCTCCAATTTTATTGCCCTATGGTCTGATAATATACAGAGGTAACTTCTATTCTTTTACATTTACTTAGATGTGTCCTGTGAGCTAGCATGTGGTATATTCTGGAGAATGACCTGCGTGCAGCCAAAAAAGAATGTGTATTCTAATTTTGTGGGTTGGAACACTCTGTAAACCTCTACTAAGTCCATTTGCTCAATAGCTTGGTTCAGTTTTAGAATTTCATTGTTAATTTTTTGTCTAGATGATCTGTCTATTTGTGATAGTGGGATATTGAGGTCGCCCACTACAATTGCATTAGTGCTTATTTGATTTTTCATGTCCAGTAATATTTGCTTTATATAGTTGAGGGCATTCTTATTTGGTGCATATATATTTATGATTGTCATCGCTTCATCTTGGATTGTTCCCTTCAGAAGGATGTAGTGACCATCTTTGTCTCTCTTAATTTCTGTTTGAAATCTACTTTGCCTCAAATAAGATTGCTACCCCTCCTTTTTTCTGGGTTCCTGTGGCATGGGGAACTGTTTTCCATCTTTTTACTTTCAGTCTATCAATTTCTTTTTGAGTTTGGTGTGTTTCTTGTATACAGCATATTGTTGGATTTTGCTTCTTAATCCATTTTGCCAGTATATTTCTTTTGATTAGAGAATTGAGGCCATTAACATCGATGGTTATAACTGATAGACATTGATTCATCCTTGTCATGATGATTTACTTTTGTTGGCTCTTTTATTTATTTTTCCCCCTTTCCCTTTAGTTTCCTACCTTGCCTGGTGGCTTCCCTCTGTTGGGCCTCATGGAGTTGTGACCTTCATTGTTTTTTTCTAGGATATTGTTTTAAATTGCTTTTTGTACTGGTTTGGTGTTCATGAAATTTCTCAGTTGTTCTTTGTTGTGGAAGTATCTAATTTCCCCATCAATTTTGAAAAATAATTTTGCAGGATACAACAGTCTAGGTTGGAAGTTATTTTCTTTTAGGGCTTGAAATACTTCACTCTAGGCTCTTCTTGATTTGAGGGTTTGTGTTGTGAAGTCTGCTGTGATTCTAATGGGCTTTCCTTTGTAGGTGATTTGTTTCTTTACCTGCTTGTAGGATTTTGTTCTTCTGTTTGGTTTCTGGGATCTTGACTATTATATGTCTAGGTGTAGATTTTTTTTGGTCATGGCTGGTTGGAGTTCTATATGCCTCACTTATCTGTACGTCCAACTCTCTACCTCTGTCTGGGAAGTTTTCCACTCTTACTTCTGTGAACAGTATTTTAATGCCAATTGTACTTTCTCCTGTTTTTTTGTGGACTCCTATCAGTCTTATGTTATTCTTTTTTGCATCATCTAGCAGCTGCTGGATTGATTTCTCATGGTCCCTTACTATTTTGAAGAGATCTCTGTTTTCATGGTCCTTAATTGTGAGCCTGTCTTCTATATCTGATATTCTATCTTCAGATTCCCTTAATCTGCTGTGGATACTTCAATGGAGCTTTTAATCTCCTGAATATCTGTTTGAATCTGTTTCATGGATTCCATTTCTTTCTTATGTTGGGAGATCATGGTTTCCATTTCTTTCTTATGCTGGGCATTCACAGCTTCTAAAATGTTTCTGAGCTCATCTATTTTTTTATCTGTTTCTGTTCTAGAGCCTCTAATCATGTCTTTCACTCTGCTCACCATCTCTGTAGTTATCTGGGAGATTATTTCTGCTTTGAATTTTTCTAGAGGCTCATTCATCCATTTTGTCACTTCCTGTGCTATCAGTTCAGGGTGTCCAGGTGGTTGATATTGGAGTTTTCCACCTTGTTTCCTCCAGAGTTTACCCTTGGTGGGGTGGAAGTCTGAGTTTGTGACTTGCTTAAATGTCTTCTCATTTTTGTTTTTGGTACTGTCCTTGGTTTAATTCCTGGGTTGATCCTTCAAAATTGCTTATTGCAAGTATCTTTGTTGATGTATTTAGAACCCTTATGGAATGATTGCTTCTCAGAGGTGTCTACCAGATATAGCTGGTCTTTAGGTTTTCAGTCTCTAATGACTCTGAGACTATCTCATTTTCATTATACCAGGAAGGACCACTGACTAGGTCAATCACAACACCTTAGCCCAAGTGATACAATCAGTACCACCATAGCATCAAGTACATTTTAGAAAATGATATTTTGTGGTAGTTATTAATGTATCACCGTCAACTGTGTGAATAAAATCAAAGTCGAGGACCAACCCAACATATGTTTATAATGAATAAACTCTTCAATATTGCAACTTTACCCTTCAGGATGGAGAGTTAGAAGAAGTTGGAGAGGGAGTAATAGATAGGTAGAAGGATAGGGGAAGGTTAGCAGTGAGGCCAGAGGACAGGGCTGAGAGAAGGAAAAAGAGAAGAAAAGAAAAAGAAGAAATCTGAATTAGGGCCAGAACAGGAACAAAAAGGGTGATGAAAAACAATGTGGGACACCAAGAGAGTCAGTGAGAGAGAGAGGGAACAGAAAGAGAAAAGAAAGAAGAAAAGAAAAAGGAAGAAGAGAAAAATGAAAATTTGCAAAGAGTAGGAAAAAAATTAAAATTAAAGCAAAAAAACACAAACCAATAATACTAATTTTGGAAATAAAAAATAAAAATGAAAATGAAGGGCCTCCTTCAGGGTATGTCTCTGCTGTCACAATAGACAATGTGGGTAGCAGTGTGAAGATATAAGTCAATGAGTCTCGGCAAGCCAGTCACAGACCCGTGCAATTCTGGCAGATTTCTGGCTGCAAGTCCCAAGTTGAGCTCCCTATCCTCCTGTAGGGTTAAACTCTGCAAGTCTCTACTGCAGGTTCCAGCTGCCCTTCCCTTGAAGATAGTCCAGGTGTCAATGGGAGGTGATGATCCCTTCAACTTACCCACTATAGTGGTCTGGTGGTCTGGTGTCCCCTGTGTCTTTGTAGTGTGGAGCCAGGTGGCAGTTCAGCCAAGAGGCCAGTGGAGTGTGTGTGTGGGGTGTGTCCTGCAGCACCCTTGTGGCTAAGTGGATCGCTGCTATGGGTGCGAGCTGGGTGGGGTGGGTTCCCTGCCACCCAGGACCTCTCTCAGTCATCCGCTGGATGGGTAGGGTCTGAAAATCTGGTTTTGAGACTTGTTTACATATCTTCTCATTTCAATGGGGGAGGGCTGTTGGTGCCCACATGGCTCACCTCCTCTGCCTTGGGAGTGGTGGAATGGGAGGCAAGAAGACACTTCCTCTGGGCTAGGCACAGTGGAACGGCATCCTGGAAGCTCCTTCCTCTGAGCCCCCTTTAGTGTTCTTGAATTTCTTTACTTTATGCTTTTTCTCCCCCCCATTAAGTTTATTGGTACATGTTAGGTATAAAATACAGTTACATTCATCATTGGGATCCTGTACCTTTACATGAGTATCTTGGTTCTGTTTTTTCCCCCTTCCCCTGCCCTCCCTTCACCCCCTCCACCCTTCCCTATTTGCAAAGGCTTTGTTTCCATTTTTTGCCTTTTCTCATATTTTTTCCTTTCCCCGACCTCTCCCACTTCCCCTGCACCTTTAGGGGATGTCTGTCCATTTTCTGATATCATCTTCGATCTCTCTTTTCAGAGTGCCATAGTTTTCAGAGAAGAGGTCTTTGATTTCTTTCTTTAGGATGATTCCTAGGTATTTCAGTTTTTTGGATGCTATTGTGAAAGGAATTATTTGCCCTATTTCTCTCTCAGTGAGTCTGTTATTCATGTAGAGGAAAGCTAAACCTTTAGTCAACATTGTCAGAAAAAGGAAAGAAAAGGCCCAAATCCTTGCAATTAGGAATGAGAATTGTGAAACTACAACAGACCCAGCAGAAATCCAGATGATCATCAGTACCTACTTCCAGAACCTATATGCCAATAAGATGGACAACACAGAAGAAATGGACAGATTCCTAGATACATATGAATTACCAAAGTTGAATGAAGAAGATCTAAAAACTCTGAACAACCCAATATCCACCAATGAAATTGAAAACGTAATTAAAAACTTATCACCTAAGAAAAGCCCGGGCCCTGATGGCTTCACTGCTGAATTCTACAAGACATTTAGAGAGGAACTGCTGCCACTACTGTTTAAACTCTTCAATGAAATTGAAAGGGAAGCAATACTCCCAAATTCCTTCCTGGAAGCAAGCATCACCTTGATCCCCAAAGCAGAGAAAGACCCAACTGAAAAAGAGAACTATAGGCCAATCTCACTAATGAACATGGATGCAAAAATCCTTAAGAAGATACTGGCAAACAGAATGCAGAAGATCATCAAGAAGATCATACACCCTGATCAAGTGGGATTCATCCCAGGGATGCAGGGATGGTTCAATATATGAAAATCAATTAATGTAATACACTATATCAATAGAGCCAAGGATAAAAACCATATGATTATCTCCATAGATGCAGAAAAAGCATTTGACAAAATCCAACATGCATTTATGATAAAAACCCTACAAAAAATTGGAATAGATGGTCTCTACCTCAAACTGATAGAAGCCATCTATGAAAAACCAACAGCCAATATCATACTAAATGGTCAAAAACTGAAATCCTTCACACTCAAATCAGGAACAAGACAAGGATGTCCACTATCACCACTCTTGTTCAATGTAGTTTTGGAAACATTAGCCACAGCAATTAGACAAGAGAAAGAAATAAAAGGAATAATGATAGGCAATGAAGAAGTCAAATTGTCATTATTTGCAGATGACATGATACTCTATATAGAAGACCCCAAGAACTCCACCAAAAGTCTTCTAGACTTAATAACCAAATTCAGTCAAGTAGCTGGTTACAAGGTTTAGCACCTAATTTAAAGACTTCTTCTAAAGCTACAGTAATCAAGGCAGTGTTGGTGTAAGGAAAGACATAGAGATCATTGGAATAAAACAGAGAATCTAGAAATAGAACCACACATATATGGTCCACTGAGTTTTGAAAGATTATTTAACATTAGCATTTTATAGAATATAAACTCAATTCAAGAGCCGAGGAAGAGATAGTGTTTTCAGCAAATGGCACTAGAACACCTGGTATCCATATATAAAAAATTAACCTCAGCCCTTTATTTCCATACATGAAAATAATTTGAAGGGATCTATGAACCTAAATAAGAAAGCCTAAAATTATAAAACTTTAAGAAGAAATTAGAAGAGAAAATATTTATGAATTGAGGGTAGGCAAGAACTACCTAGGATACAAAAGAAATGATGTATAAAAGAAAAAAATTGATAAATGAGATTCCATTAAAATTTAGAACTTTAAATGACATCATTAAAATGAAAAGTAGTCCTTAAACAGACCATATTTACAATGCATATAACCTATAACCAGAATATATAAAGAATCCTTAGAGCTCATTAATAGAAAACCCAATTAAAAAGTAGACACAAGAAGATGATAAACAGCCAGTACAGCACAAGGAAAGGTGTGCAACTCTAGAATCAGAAAAATACTAATCAGTACAAAACCAAGATTGAATTATACACTCATTAGGGAGATGAAGTTGAAAGTTTTAAAAGCCTTGTCATGACTTTTTTTTTTGTTGGATTCTCCACCTTTGTGTTCAATTTGTCATGCCCAGTAGATTCATTCTGCTGGGTTTCCTGGGGTTGTGATTCTCAATGTCTTTACCTAGCGTATTGTCTAAAAATTTTTGGAGCGCCGGTTTGATATTCATGAAGTTTCTGAGGCGCTCTTTGTCATGAAAGTATCTTATTTCTCCATCAATTTTGAAAGATAGTTTTGGAGGGTACATCAATATGGGTTGGAGGTTGTTTTTCTTTAGGGCTTGATATATGTCACTCCAAGCTCTTCTTGCCTTGAGGGTTTGCATTGAGAAGTCTGCTGTGATTCTGATGGGCTTTCCTTTGTATGTGATTTGTTTCTTTTCTCTCAGTGCTTGTAGAATGTTATTCTTCTGTTGGATTTCTGGAATCCTATTATATGCCTATGTGTAATTTTTTTTTTTTGATCAAGGCTATTTGGAGTCCTATAGGCCTCACTTATCTGTAGGTCAAGTTCTTTACCCCTGCTTGGGAAGTTTTCTTCCATCATTTCTGTGAACAGGTTTTTTTTATGTCATCTGCACTCTCTCCTCTTTCTTCATTGACTCCAATCAGTCTTATGTTATTCTTCTTTGCATCATTTAGCAGCTGGTGGATTGATTTCTCATGTTCCTTTACAATTTTAAAGCAATTTTCTTTTCCTCATCACTAATTGCAATCTTTTCTTCTATATCTGAAATTCTATCCTCACATAGGTTCATTCTTCTGCGCAGACTTTCGATGGAGTTTTTAATCTCCTGGAAATCTGTTTGCATCTGTTTTATGGATTCCATATGTTTCCTATGTTGGGATTCCATCATGTTCCTCAAGTCCTCTATTTTTATATCTGTGTCCTCTCTAGATTTATTGATTGTGTCTTACACCATGAGCAAAATCTTTGCTGTTTTCTGAGTAATAATTTTTGGTTTCATTCTTCCCAGATCCTCTTGTGTTGCCAGTTCAGAGAGTCCAGGTGGTTGAGTATCAGAGTGCTCCATCTCGTTTCCTTTGGGGTTGCTGTAGGTGATCCAGAAGTCTGTTTTTGAGTCTTGTTTACATGTCTTCTCATTCCTATGGGAGGGGGGTGCTTCTGCCGCCAGAGTGGCTCACTTTCTCTGCCCTAGGAGCTCTGGATGGTGGTGGGGTAGTTTTCTACCAGGTGCTGGGACCAGCTCAGCTTCTCTGTCCTAGGAGCCTGGGATGGTGGTGGGGAGCTTCCTTCCAGGTACTGGGACTGGCTCAGCTTCTTGAGTTTATGCTTTTCTTGAAAGGTCTTTGTTTCATCGTCAGTTCTGAAGGCTAGCTTTGGTAGGTTGACAGTTATTTTTCTTTCAGGGTTTCAAGTACATCACTCTATTCCTGCCTGGCCTGTAAGAATCTCTACTGAGATCCCTCTTATTTTGATGGGTTTGCCTTTATTAATGACTTTGAACTTTTCTCTTATAATCCAATATTCTTTTTCTATGCGTTTGAAAGTTTAACCATAATATGATGTTGAGAGGATTCTTTTTTGGTCAGGTCTATTTGGTTTTCAAAATCCTGCATGTACCTTCATATCCATATATTTCCCAAGAGTTAGGAAATTTTCTACTTTTATTTCACTACATGGTTTTCCTCTGCTTTTAACCAGTATCTTGGTTGCTTTGTTTAAGCTTTTTTATTTATAGGTTTGGTCTCTTAACTGTGCTTCATTTTTTTTATGTTCTGTTTATAATTTCTCATTTTCCTGTTTTTTATTACTGTCCAAATGTGATAGTTCATCAACCTTATCTTCAAGTTCTGATATTGTTTCATTAGCTTTCTCTAGTATACTGGTATGGCTTTCAACAGTGTTTTTAATTTTTCTCAGAGTTTTTCATTTTCTAGATTTCTATTTAGTATTTTTTCAGAGTTTCTATTGAAGTGTTCTTTCAATACTCTCATGCCCTCATGGATTAGATCTAATGTGTCCCCCCAAAGCCTCATATGTTTAGAAGGTGATTGGATCATGGGAGCACTAAACTTATCCACAAATTAGTCTGATGATGAGTTCATAGCTGACTTGATGTTAGGAGGTGCTGCCTGATTAGAGGTGGGTTATTGAGACTGTGATCTGGAAGGGTGCA
Organism: Heterocephalus glaber; assembly: GCF_053883595.1. Taxonomy (NCBI): domain Eukaryota; kingdom Metazoa; phylum Chordata; class Mammalia; order Rodentia; family Bathyergidae; genus Heterocephalus; species Heterocephalus glaber. The sequence goes on along the minus strand of NW_028258310.1, from coordinate 4,267,623 downwards.
TCTTCCTTTTTGACTCCTCCCTTCTCTCTCTCTGCTTCACATTTGGCATGATATGAGCAGCTTTCCTTGTGGTAGGCCCTTCCACCACTTCCACTCTTCCACCATTCCACTACGACGTTTTTGCATTTGAGTCTGCCAAACACTGACTGAAACCATAGAAACTATGAGTCAAAGTAAACTTCTCCATTAAGTTGTGGACATTGAGTAGAGTGTTTTGTCCTAGCAATAAGATAGTGACCAAGGCACTTCTTTAATTCATTCAACTGTTTATTTGTATTGTCTTTGAACTCATTGATCATTTAAAAAAATCAATAATTTGTACTATTTAGCACTTCAACCACTTTGATATCTTTGGATTTATTTACTAAAGAGTTGTGAACCTTTGGAGGAACCATGTTGTAGTTTTCATTTTTCTTGTGGTTCTACTTTGAGATTTGCTATCTGTTGGAATGAATACCTTCTTCACATTTGTGTGAGGGTCTTAATGTGCAGCCTTCTCTGGGGGCCTCAATTCCTGTTACCACTCAGAGATGAGAAAACAAACTGTAGTAACAATGACAACACAAAAACAAACCAGATATAGAAACATGGTAAAGCATCAATTAAAACCAGAAGCTACACCACCAATAACAATAAAAAAGAAAGGGCAAAATTATAATATGCAATAAACTAAAAAGATTAAAATTAATAAAGGCTAAGAAAATAATTTTAGAAAGGGGATATGGTGAAAGGAGTATAAAAGAAAGAAGCAGCAAGATTAAAAATAAATTAAAAAGAAAGGAAAAGAGGAACAAAATTTTCAATTAAAAATCAAAATAAGTAAATAAAATGAGATAAAAGAAAGGAAAAATAAAAGGAAAAACAAATACAAAAACTTTCTCTAGCAAAAGTGATGGTATCGGAGAAATTTTCTTTCCAGGTCTGCTAAAACTGGCACCCATTTTGCATGAGGTGGGTTCTGACTCAGAGCTGTGGTCTGATGTAATTTCTCTCTGCTCCCACAAAACTTTAGTCTGAGCATTTAATCTATACCTTTAGGCTGTGCTTTGCCCAGCATATCCTGCTGGGCTGGGCCAGTTAATAGTCTGTTATCTACGGCAGTGCTATGTCACTCCCAAGGCTCCCCTGCCCTGCATCCGGAGCCACTGATAGCCCCAACTCTCTACAAGGCTCAGTCAGGTGCACACTGGCTCCAGAGGCCCCCAGTCAATGCACCTGCGAGTATGACAAACATTCAAGCTGAGGTGTATCACAGAATTCACTGGAGAGTGAGGGCAACAAACTTCTGAGATCTACACTAGAGGGAGGCAGCTTTAGGAACACAGAAATCTACAGGCCTCAGTCATGGCTCTCAGTAAGCTGCACAAGAAAGGAATCACTTCTCACCACAGAGGGCAGTGCTGCAAATCATTGTGCCTTCCATTGCCCTCACTAACTGCCATTTAAATTCCTCAGCAGGCCTGCCAGTGATCTCCCCCTCTCCCCAGTTGTCTCTCATGACTGTCTCCTACCCAATTACTGCATCAGGCTGTCTCCAGGGACCCTACATTGTGATTGTTCCATTTTCTGATTCTTTAGAGTAGCTTAATCTCTGAGATGACTCCTGATTAGGACAAGTGCTGCACTTTATTTCTTCTCTAAAGCTAGCCTGTGGGTTCATTTAAATTAAATACCCATGCTGGATTTAAAACTTGCAAGAACATGTTTCTTCTCTAGCTAGAACTGCTGGTCTGTTATCAGTGAGGCTGTCTACCTACTAGGTTCCCCTCCCTGAGGGGAGCTAGTGTTGGGCCTGCTACTGCTTCATACTTTTCTCTGGATCATCTTTTTGCTTTTCCATGGTTTTTCACTTTCCCGTAACTTCTTTCTTGATTCCCAGAGCTCTTCTCTTTCTTTCCTTGGAATATGGTTTCTCTTTTATTGCTCTGACTCTTCTCAATCACTGAATTACACCAAATATATTTGTATTCTGTCATTTTACCTGGAAGTCCAACATAGTACTCTTGAATCTGTTTCTTTACCTCTGCAGAGAAAGTGTTAAGAAGTCCATCTGGGTTACAAGATGTCTAGGAGACTGATCTGGCACTTGGTCATCAAGAACTTCAGGGTCTGATCCTGTTTCATAGTCAGGGCTCCTGAGACTGGGAAGACAAAGGTCTAATCTCTTCACTACAAAAGAAAAAATAGGCTAGACAGGGTCAGAGAATTGCCAAGGATTGAAGTTGTATATGGACCCAGGCAATAGTATTATAAAAAAAGATACATTGAGGCCATACTCTTAAGTGAAATATATAGGACACACATGTAAATACCAAATAGTTTCTCTGGTGTGAGAAACTGAAAGTGTAAATAAGGATTAAAATGATTAAAATGAACAATTGATAATGTGAAATAGGAAGAAAAGTTTCAAAGGGGTAGGGGAAGTGGGAGGGGAAGGAGAAAGGAAAGAAGGGAAAGGAAAAATAAGCAAAGGAAAAAATGGAAACAAAGTCTTTGTAAATAGGGAAGGGTGGAGGGGTTGAAGGAAGCACAGGGAATGGGTAAAAAATAAGGACCAAGATGCATCATGTATAGGTACAAGTACCCAATGATAAATGTAAATGTATTGTATACCTAAAATGTACCAATAAAAGAATTTAAGCCAAAAAAAATATACAATATAGCATTTTTTTTCTCATTGCTAGGCAGAGTACTTCAGGTATATTCTTTCATTTGATCCTTTCATTTTGGTTATCTAACAATATACTCCACTCTGACAAAGAAGAAGCCTAGAAGTAGAGAAGGTAAGACTCTTTCCTAATCATAACAGATAGTTAGAACTGTGGTTAGACAGACGCCCAAGGCTGAGTTCTCTCTCCCATGTCCTCTCTCCTTATTCTCAGTCTACTACATCTTGTCCCCGCACTGACTCCACTGACTGCTGAAGTTTCATTATAGTATCAGTCATTATATTTTATGATGTACAAAGTGATATCTAGCTTGTTAGTTTTTTTTAAAAAAATCCTTATGATGTACAAAATATATCTTGAAGAAAGTAGCAGACTCTGAATAAATAAAAGTTTTGGTGGCAATATTTTTATATACCCCCATATACATAGAGACAATTTAAAATGTGCAGTTGGTAATTGGCATTTTTAATCTCTTCTTCATGTTAAACTCAAGTTATTTTCTAACCTTTTAATTCATCTAGAATTTAATATGTTTATTCAGTGGAAAAGAAATCAATAGTTTTTCCTACTAGGTCTGTACAGGGTGATCGGACTTTAGTTTTGACATTGTACATGTTACCTTCCCTTACCATTTTTACAGGTAGATTACTTTTATGGCCAAATGGTTCTTAAATAGGCTGTAAACACCTTACACATTTGCAGATTTCTCTATAACAAAGCAAAAGAAGCATGCCAGTTTTAAAAGTCTCAAAACCAAGCCTTTGATTAAATATTTTAATAATAAAAATCTGTGAGTCATTAGGAGAGAAGAGTTAAATGTTGTGGCTGTCATTTTGAAATGTTGTTTTTGGCTAGTGTTGCATGCAAATATAATGGGTTTCTTTGATAATCACTTTGTGAAAACAAGACTTACTGAAAATTTGGCCTGAATAGATCAGTGAGACTTTGCACACATTGTTTGGAGTAAAATTCTTCCAGAGTTCCTTTTTTTCCTTGCTCTGAGTGACTATCAAATTTGTCTCAAAAATCTTCCTTATGGGACATTTTATTATAAGATTGATTTACCTATGTTATCATATTGTGCTCTTTTTTACTTTAAAAGGACCTCTGGTTCTATTTCTTCAGTGGTAAAATTTGAACCAGATGCAAAAATGCTAAGGTGGAATTTCTCATAGTCCATTTTGAACCTCCATCAAGTCTCTTACTGTGTGGCAATATTGTCAGGGGGTGCCTTAGATTACTGTTTGCTAGTAATTTTTGGAATCATTCCTTTAGTAATTTGCTGGTTTGTGGTGTGTACAGTTGTATGTAAAAACCCAAACCTATAAATCTTGGGGAATAGATGAGAGAATGTCAACTCACGTATCTTTGTGAAATTAATGAATGTCTTTCTTTCAACGAAAATTATGGAAATGGATGTGCTGAATTGCAGCAGAATTTTAGATGAACTGCTTCAGCATTAATTTTAATTTACTGGTCAGCAAAGCATTGCAATTATATCTGTTTTGAAATCCCACATACCTGTATGTGTGCTGGAAGAATTACGGCACAAGCTGAGCCTGCAGGCTGATTGTGCATTGCCATGAGTTCCTCTCCCAGGGCAGCTGGCTACTCTATGGAAGTCTGGGCTTCTGCCACCTGAAACACAATCAGAGGGGTCTCTGTGCTCTTCTGACCAGCACACCCAAAACACTCTCTCATTTCTTCTTAAAACATTACTATATACAATGAAATAATAGTAATATTGCCGCTTTCTCCTGTTTCTGTACCTCTGTTTCCCCCATGTCTCCCTACGTCCCTTTCTTTCCTCTTTCCCTTCCTCCCTTAGTAAATAGCAATAATGTATCATAATGATGTTGCTTCATGGATGTTCTGGAAAAGTAATTTCACAAATTAGAACTCAAATGACATTTTAATTTTGTCCCTTCCTGTTGTTTAGAAATCATTCAGCTGTAAGGACCTTAGATGGCACATATGAACCATCATATATGCTACTTACTTGATTCTGCATGACACCCACATATGTTGAGATTAGCCCATATGAGTCATCTTGAATTTGATAATATCCTGTTAATTAAATGGAACCAAATTTTCAAAGCCAAATGTCAAAAGAGCCTTTGGTGCCTGCAACAAAACAAAACAAAACAAAACAACAAATAACAAGCCTACAGGCTCGAGTTAGGATAGTTAGGTGTGCAATTACTTGATTTATACACATGTGAATTTCTAAAATTACAGCTGCAGGGTTTTGTGGTCTCTGTGGGGTGTGAACAGTTTTGCTGGCAAGCCCATTATGCTGTACTTTGGAAATTTGGCTCCAAACATAAATTCCCCTCCCATCACTGAAGGAGAACAAAGTCTATTCGTCACTTTTCCATTTACCTTCCATAATGATTCAGAAAGAAAACAGTTTTACTTTGCTGTTGTAATTGGGAATTGCTGATTCATCTCACAAGCCCAATAATCTTTGCATCTCATTATACAAATACGGGCTAATGATCCTGTGGATGTGGTACAAGTTGGCAGGAAGAAGACAGGCTTTTCACCCCCATTACTGACCTGGCTACTTGTAAATTTGCTTGAGGGAACACATTTCTTTCCACAAAACTCTCCTTCTTCAATGGAAGGTTTTGAAACTGAGGTATTCATTCAAAAGAAGGTTCTATTATTCCTTTGGTTTTGTGGCGATTTAAAAACAATGCTTGCCTTGAAGTTCTATGTATACTTTTAACCTTTTGGCTTAGTTGTAGAAAAGCTTATTACTGCAAGCAGACTCAATCACTCACAGTAGTACAATACTCTAGAGACCTTATCAACTCATGCAGTGGTTGAGTAATTAAATCCAGGGTAGATTTACAGTTCAGTGGACTTGCTCATAGTGGGGTGGCAGCCATAGCCTCTCTCCCTTTTGAATCTTTTAACTTCACACCACAACTCTGTAGCAGGGTGACTGGAAAATGTAAAATGAAATATTAAAGAGCAAATACAGACTATAAAGGGGGTGGCATATTGGGAAAAAAATAGACAAGGACATTGAAGGATTTTGCTGCCCAAGCAAAGAGAAATTATTCTAACTTGTGTAACTTTGCAGCTCTGTTAATATTAGAAGATGTAGCTATTATTAGATTGCCTTTTATGGGGAAATTAAACAAGGTCATTTCAGTAACACTTAGAGAACTTATACTTTCTACAAAACCCCTATTTCCTCAAGGGCCTAATAGCAGCTCAACATGGATAGAAAAACCACTCCTTTCATCTATTTTCAGAATAGTTACCTAGAATCATAATGACTGGAGATTGAAAAGGCGTATTCAGCTCTCCTTTGCAGCCTCCAGGGATCTGGGCAGCATTTCTGTCAAACTATAGTACATTTTCCACTGTTTTGTATGGTTTTATTTTAATGGTCTCAGAGCTTTCTCTCCTTCCATGGAAAATGTGTTCCAGATTCTAGCCAATCTCATCATGAAATGACTTTCTTACCAGAAATTAAAAGATGTCTCTATTTGAAAAAAAACCCTTATGTTAGACAAATAAATGCAGGCAGAGAAATTTAGTGTGTCTTCATTAATTTAACAGTTACAACTGGAGAAAACCTCTGTTTTATGCCAAAGTGAAACATCACAAATATTTTAAATTACCTTTAAAATACTATGTATATTTTAGTACTTCATTAAGTGTGTGTGTATTTGTGTGGGGGGTATAATTAACTTTTTATCTAATATGACTGTAAAGAAGCATAGATATATCAAAGGAAGCAGACATTCATTTGACATCTTTACTCATGAAAAGAATCCTCTTGGTTTCTATTAACTTAAATATTCCCTCCTTGGCATTGCTACCAGTATTTGTTTTTAATTATACAAAAATAAACCAAATTACTAGTCCATTTTAAGTTTGAAGAAAGACTTTTTAGTCTATCCCTCCCCCTTTTTTTTAAGTTACTCTTATATTTTATGAAAGAAATTAGCATTTCTTTCCTTCATTAGAGACAAATAGAATGTTCTGCACTTGGCTTATAATTAGCAATACTATATACATATCAGCTGCTACAAATCATGTTTAGGAACAAGTAAGTTATAAATACTACAATGAATACTTATATGGAATATTCATATCATAGCTTGTTAACATGTTTGATTTATCATTGCTGATGAAACAACTATTTATATCTTCTGGAAAAGTTGATAAATTTAAATCTTGATTTTACTTATTTATTTATTCACTCATTCAAATAAAACTTGATGAAAATTTACTATATGTTGAATACTTTTGTAAGTGCTCAGGATTTTGTGATGAATAAAACAAATTTTCTGTCCCCATAGAACTTATATTTGAATGGTAGGAGTCAGAATAAAAAAAAAGTAAATACATAGTCTGTCAATTGGGGATGCATGCATTGGTACAAGAATCTAGAAAGATAAGGGAGAGAGGACCTCCCATGAGTTTGTATGCACAGGTGGATGGAGTCACATACCTTGCGTTGTGTTTTTTTTGTTGGAGGAAGGTTGTTGTTTTGTACCAGCATTTAGAATGACAAGGTGATCATAAGGGAAGAGGACCCAAACAAGGACTGACCTCCAACTTTACAGTTTATCAAGAGTGCTAAATATAAAAGTGGAAGATGCTGCTGATATTCAGATTAACTAATGTGATAACCGACTATTGGATTTAACAAAAGGGAGATCATTGGTTAACTGCATAGAATGTTTAAGGTGAAGTAGGGCCGGAGGTCTAAAGATTCTAAGGAAAGTGGAAAGAAAAATTGGAGATATTATATTGAATACTATTCTTAGGATTTTTCTTCCAGGGAAAGGAATGTAATAGAATACTAGTGTAATATTGTGGAAAAGTGATATTTTTCATTTGTCTTTTATTATTGGAAAAAAGAGTCAAATATTTGTAAATTGATGTGTATGTGGCTGGGTGAGGCTGTGGGAGATGAAAGTTCTCAGAATAGTGTCTTCCTGATGTAAATAGAGACATGAGATGGAATCTGGATGGTAATGTGTTGTTGAGAGATTCGAGAACAACTGTGTGGTAATAGAGATGAGTGTGGAAAACTTCTGAAAAAGGAGGAGAGGGAGAAAACAGTGAAGGGACAATCACAGGGTCTTGGAGTAGTAGAGAGATTGGAGTCTGGTGTACAATAGGAGATTGTACATGCCTACAATTTGAATCAAGTATTTGTCTACAGCAACAAGAGAGAAGGTAGAAGGTAAGAGTAGAGATGTGTCTAGGTGGAGGTGGGGTTGTAAAATCCATGAAAGTTATCTTATGTTTTTTCCCATTTTGTCAATGAAACTGGAAAGAAATTAAGGATGTGGATGAGACAGAAGTTATAGTATTGCTAAATAAGCCAGGAGATAGTAGTCTAGAAGATTGGGAGGGGGAATAGAGCAGGCAAATGGACTAGGACTGAATTAGTGTAACAACTGCAAAGTAAGTCAAGCCAGGGTGGCTTTCTCTCCATATATTTAGTTAGAAAGTCAAGAACAACATATGTGGTCAGTTGTATTTCACTAAGATTGAGATTTTTCTGGGAAGTATGTTAGAAGGAGAATGGACTAGATATAGGAGCATAGGTGCATGGGAATGATGATACTGCCAGAGCATGAAATATAAACTGAACATAGAGGAATTTGAAGGCATGAAGGTAGGTGAGACAAAGGTAAAAATAGTTAGGATCAATGTCTCAGTGGGGTAAGAAATGGTTGGATCAGAGAGAGAGGGTGCTAAATACAGACATGAGCCTGGGCAGAGACTGGGAATCTCAAAACACTTTTCTGAATGAAGGACATTCCTAAGAAGAAAAACCTGGTTTGTAACCACAGATATTAATCACACCACTTTTTCTTGCCTTGTATATCACATTTCCATCTTTATGACTCTCCTTTACTAAAATAAACACCCCCAAAGACCTGTTAGCATTTGGTTTTCCTCTCTATTTCTACTGCATAATGATAACAACTAGAAACTTTATATACTGCTTCATGGTAAAGAGGTCCTTTCACATACAAATTCCTGTTTAGTCCTCACAAAATTGGTGAGTATCCACATTTTACAGAAATGTGGAAATGAGTCTGGAAGGATGTTCGGAAATTTGTGAAGTTAAGGAATGACAGACCTCAACTGTAGAGGCAGAGTTGATCCCACAAATAGTTTAGTGTGTGCACAAGCACACACACACACACACACACACACACACCATTTTCAGAAAAGAAAAGTTCAGTCTTCTTTGGAAATTGCTTTTACGAATTAATTATGTTTCTTTTGTCTTTCTGTGTCTACTTTTCTGAAATCTTCCCCTTTTCTCAGGTCATCCCATTCTCTTCCCAACAGACAGAGTAATCTTTAAAACAAGCCAAGTTGATAATGTAACTTGCCTCCTTTCAACTTCTTTCACAGCTTTCCTGTAGTTTTAGAATTAATTAGAACTCCATAATCTGGTCTATAGTACCTGCTCTGATATGGTCTCAGGCTATCTTTAATGTAGTAAAGATTAAAAGGGGACTGTAGCCCCAGCATGTAGTCCCCTACCTGGAATAGAGTAGTAACTACTAACATTTATGTAGTATATGGCCCAGCCTTTGTTATAGGCATTGTATATCAGCAATAGTGTTATAATCTACTATTATCGACATAACTTACTCCCTATTTCTCTCTGTATCTATAGTCTTTAATTTCACAACAACCCATAAAATCGGTATCATTATCATTTTTACTTCACTAATATGAGGTATAGTGATGCAAGCTTGTACAGACAAGCAACTTGGTTAAGGTTTCATGCCTATCATGTAACAGAGCTGGGTGGCCCAGCCATTCTGCCTGGGTCCAGTGCTTATACTCTTCCTCATGATACACAGCATCTCTGTTTCATAGTGTAGAAGTGAGTGAATGAAGTACAGTGAATGAACACATTGTCTTCTTTATGGATGTCTTCTTTATGGATGTTTTCATCTCCTGCTATTCAAATTTATATTATTGAAAACTTTCATTAAAAACAGATAACCTTGTTTTACAAATAAAGATCTCATCCCTTGAACAGTTTTTCTCTTCAGTAGTCAATGCTGATAATAAAATAGAAATTCACCATGTTTAGTGTGAAATAAATATTTTTAACATTATTTATATATTTTAACATTATTCCTCAAAAGAAGAGATAATATATTAATCCAATTTCCTAATGCAGGGACACAATAGCTGATACAATTTAAAGGAGAGGGGTTGCAAAGGATTCAGTCCCTGGTCAACTGACTCCAAGGTGAAAACTTTAGGGTAGTTTAAAGCTGATTAGTTCATGGTGGCTGGGAAGCAGAGCCCAAGAGAAAAGAATCAGAGAGGAAGAGGTGAGGGACCAGATATGGACTCCAAAATTATGCTTTCATAACCCATACAGACACACCCAGAATTGTGCTTATCCTCTAGGAGACTTCCAAGCCAATCAGGTTGACAGTTAAGCTTAACTATCACAAGTAATTTGTCTAAAAATATTTCTAAAAATGCTTAGGTTCTTGTCAGTCTCTTTGTGGTATAGAAGGATAATAAATCAGGACTTAGAGTTACGGGCAAAATTACATAATCAAGACCATCTAACAGAATTTAATCAGAAATATTAAAATGTTAAATCAAACAGAAATCACCACTTTTTTGGCATAGATGATCTCAAACAATTAACATCATTGATACCCTTATGAGAGAGATGATTTACTTTTTTTACAGTGAAAACAGAGAACTCCAGACATTTTGAGAACCAAGGAAGCAGAGGTAGGCTTGTACTATAATGACTCATTCTTTCTAGAAGTTCCTCCTGCTTTATCAAGGATGAATAACATTCTCACTTGAGCTTAAGCATCCTTTATCATAAATTATTTTTTTTCTTTTTTTTGGTACTGGGAATCAAACTCAGGACCTTGAGTTTTTGAGGTGCCACTGAACTAAATCCCTGGCCCCATAAGTTACTATTTTTGAACATTGTTTTCAGCCAACTCTTATAGTTAGGTATTTAAAAAAAAAATCTTCCCCTAAATTTTACTTACTAAACATCACTCTCATTTTTCCCTTTTGACTATCATGGACCTGGTTCCTCTCCACTGCCATGCAGACAGCAGCTCCTAATGTGTTTGAGGGTTATTATGCTTGCAGTTCCATGTTGTTCTAGGGTCGTAAACATCTTTATGAGTAAGGCATTGAGCCCAGGTATCTTTCCATTCTAGTGTCTCCTCTGTTTTTCTATTCTTCCTCATATACACTGTGGCATATAGTTTAGAACACAACATTCACTATGAAGTCTGACCACCTTTGTTTTACGTACTGTACATACACTAACAAAGAAGTATTGAACATCTTATTTGTTTTTTCAGTGTTTGCTATTAATCCGTTTTGGTCCATATTGAATTTACAGTAAACTGAACTCTTAATATGCCTCTAAATCTGTATAATATAGGTGATCAAATTTTGAAATATAGCATTACTACTGTCTTTCTGTTTTAAGACTTTCATAATTTCTAAATTTCCTTCTGTGAATTTCAATAAAAGCATTTCCTTCTGTGCATTAATTGTTTAAGCATTCTCTTTATTATTGATTGATACTGCATTGCTTTATAATAAAATCTATATGATACTGACTTCATAATTTATTGAGATCTTATTTATGACCTTGTGCAAGATTAAATTTTTAAAATTTTCTAATTTTACTTGAAGCATAAATATAGACACTGCTCTTATAAAGTTTATTAGGGCTTTTTCTTCAATCTATAAGAAATGTACTTGCTTTACTTTTTTTTTCTAAGTTCTTTTATTGGTACATTTTAGGTATACAATTTGTTTACATTTATCATTGGGTATTTGTATCTGTACATGATGTATCTTGGTTCTTATTTTTTCCCCATTACCTGTGTGCCCTTCACCCCCTCCACCCTTCCCTATTTACATAGACATCATTTCCATTTTTTTTCTTTTCTCATAGTTTTTCCTTTCCCTCCTTTCCTTTCCCCTTCCCCTCCCTTCACCCCTTCGTCTTTGGACCTTTTTCCGATTTCAAATTATCAATTATACATTTTAATCATTTTAACCCTTGTTTACACTATCAGTTTCTCACACTATAGAAACTATTCGGTATTTACACGTGTGTCCTATTTATTTCACATAAGAGTATGGCCTCTATATGCATCCATTTAGCTATAAATGGCTTTAGTTTTTTGTTCTTTATGGCTGAGTAGTACTCCATTTTATAAAAAAAAAGCACATCTTCTTTATCCAGTTTCCAATTGATGGGAACTTGGGCTGTTTCCAAGTTTCAGCTATTGCAAACTGTGCTGCTATGACCATGGGTGCACATATATCACTGTGGTATAATTCTTTTCATTCTTTTGGGAAGATACCCAGCAGGGGAATAGCTGGGTCAAATGGGACCTCTAGTCCCAGTTCTTTGAGGTATCTCCATACTGATTTCCACAGTGGTTGCACCAGTCTACACTCCACCAGCAATGAAGGGTTCCTTTCTCTCCACACCCCCACCAGCATTTGTTATTGGTTGATTTCTTGATAGCAGCCATTCTTTGTGGAGTGAGGTGGAATCTCAGTGTTGTTTTCATCTGGATCTCTCGAATGACCAGTGATGTTGAATATTTTTGCATATATTTGTTGGTTGCTTTTACTTCTTTGTCTGAGAAACGTCTGTTCATTTCAGATGCCCATTTTTGAATTGGGTCTTTGAATCTGGGGGATCTGATTTTTTTCATTTCTTTATATATTCTAGATAGTAGTACTTTGTCTGAAGTATAGCTGCTAAATTTTTTTTCCCACATTGTAGGTTGTCTGTTAGCTCTGTTGGTGGTTTCTTTTGCAGTGCAGAAGCTTTCTAATAAGATGAGATCTCAGTTGTTGATTCTTTCTGCTAGTTCCTGTGCCACTGAGGTTTTGTTCATGAAGTCTTTGCCTATGCCAATATCTTTAAGCATTCTACCTAACTTATCTTCCAGAAGGTTTAGTGTTTCTGTTTTAATATTTACATTTTTAATCCACTTTGATCTTAGTTTAGTGCATGGTGACAGGTATGGGTCTAGTTTTAATCTTTGACAGGTTGAAATACAGTTTTTCCAACACCATTTATTAAATAGGCTATCTTTCCTCCAATGATGGTGGTTGGCTCTTTTGTCAAAGATGAGGTGGCTGAGGATGTCTGGAGTTGCTTCTGTATCTTCTAATCTATTCCACTGATCCTCTGGTCTATTTTCTCAGTACCATGCTGATTTTATCACAGTAGCTTTGTAGTATGGTTTCAAGTTGGGGATTCTGATACCCCCAGACATGTCTCTGTTGCCTAGAATTGCTTTTGCTATTCTAGGTCTCTTCTGATTCCAAATGAATTTTTGGATTGTTTTCTCTAGATCTGTAAAGTATATTGTTGGAATTTCATTCAGCATTGCATTGAATCTATATTGTAGTTTTGGCAGTATGGCCATTTTCACTATATTGGTTCTTCCTACCCAGGAATAAGGGTTGTCTTTCCATTTTCTTATATCCTTCTCGATCTCCTTTTTCAGAGTGCTGTAGTTTTCAGTGTAGAGGTCTTTTGCTTCCTTTGTTAGATTGATTCCTACATATTTCATTTTTTTTGGATGCTATTGTAAAAGGAATTGTTTCCCTAATTTCTCTCTCAGTGAGTCTGTTATTTGTGTACAAGAAGGTTATTGTTTTTGAGTGTTGACCTTGTATCCAGCTACTCTACTGAATCTGTCAATTAAGCCTCGAAGTCTTTTGGCCGAGTTTTTTGGGTCTTCTATGTAAAGTATCATATCATCAGCAAATGATGACAGTTTCACTTCTTCCTTTCCTATCTTTATTCCTTTTATTTCTTTCTCTTTTCTAATTGCTGTGGCTAATGTTTCCAGAACAGTATTCAACAGGAATGGTGATAGTGGGCATCCTTGTGTTGTTCCTGATTTTAGCATGAAAGTTTTCAGTTTTTGACCATTTAGTATGATGTTGGCAGTTGGTTTTTCATAGATAGCCTTAATCAGTTTAAGATAAAGACTTTCTATTTCAATTTTCTGTAGGGTTTTTATCATGAATGGGTGTTGGATTTTGTTGAATGCCTTTTCTGCATCTATTGAGATGATCATATGGTTTTTGTCCTTGACTCTGTTAATATAGTGTATTACATTTATTGATTTATGAATGTTGAACCATCCTTGCATCCCTGGGGTAAATCCGACTTGGTCAGCATGTTTAATATTCTTGATGCCCCTCTGTATTCTGTTTGCCAGTATCTTGTTGAAGATTTTTGCATCTATGTTCCTTAGGGAGATTGGCCTGTAGTTCTATTTTTGGGTTGTGTCTTTCCCTGGCTTTGGAATCAAAGTAACACTTGCTTCCAGGAATGAATTTGGAAGCCTTTCTTCCCCTTTAATTTCCTTGATGAGTTTAAAGAGTAATGGTGATAGTTCTTCTTTAAATGTCTTGTAGAATTCAGCAGTGAAGCCTCCAGGACCTGGTCTTTTATTTGTTGGTAAATTTTTTATTACATTTTTAATTTCACTCATTGTAATTGGGGTGGTTAGAATGTCTATATTTTCTTCATTTACCTTTGGCAATTCATATGTATCTAGAAATCTATCCATTTCTTCTGTGTTTTCCATTTTATTGGAGTGCAGGTTCTTGATTTAGGTATTGATGATCCTCTGGATTTGTGTTTGATCTGTTGTGACTTCACCTTTTTCATTCTTAATTGCATTGTACTTGCTTTACTTGATCTGTTTGATTTAGGAGTAGTTGTTAGTTAATAATATCAAAATGTCCAACTATAATTATTGATTTATACATTTCTCTTGTGGTTCAACCAGTAGTTGTTATATAATATTTCAGTGGTGTTATATGCATAGATTCATAATAATTATACATACCCAGAATATAATATGTCCATTTTTTCCCTCATGGCCATTTTTCCTTTTACTTATTTTGTCTGATTCTGGCTTTCTTTGGTCTACATTTGTTTTAATATTTTTTCCATGCCTCTCTTTTCAAACTTCATGTGTTTTACTCTTTAATATTTCTGAATCTTCAAAAGTATCCATCAGAGGGTCTTTTCAGCAGTGATCACAACCATCTTCATTTCTTATAATTACTGTTAGATTGGAATTTATTTCTGACATTATAATTTGTGTTTTTTTAAATTATCAAAACAGTGTTTTGTTTCTTGTTTGAAACATTTTTAACTTTCCTAATGTGCACTGATTATAGTGTGTTTTCTTCTACTGGATTGAAAAATTGGTTACAGTTACCTTATATTAGGATTTATGCTACAGCTTAAATTTTCTAATCCATTTTAAACTTATAAATATCTATAAATTCTATTTTAATAAATTAAGCAAGACATCTATGTGATTTAGTTGTAACCTTGATGCTATAGACATTTTATTCCTTTTCAGATCTTTCTTTTCCTTATTTTCATTCCTTTTCTAAACAGTAAAATGTTTCCCCACTATATTTATTCACTCTTAGTTCTCTTGTGTTTGTAGCATCTTCCTGGATTTTTTTTTTTTTTTTTTTTTTTTTTTTTGGTACCAGGGATCGAACTTGGGTCCTTGCACTTGTGAGGCAGGCAGTGGAACTACTGAACTAAATCCCTGGCCCTACCTGGATGTATTTTTTTGACTTGCCACAGAAAGTGTCAAAGGGATTTTTGCATGATAAGCTTCTGAAGTCTTATGTGCTTGACAAGATGTTTTTTCATACCCAGAGTTAAATAAAACATTTAGTTGGAAATAGAATTCTGGCTTAATGTGTTTTCTTTCAGCACTTTCAAAATATAACTCCATGGTCTTCTTAAATATGATGTTGTCCTTGAGAATTTTAATGCCAATCTGATTCTATCTCCACTACAAGTGATTGGATTTTCCTCTCTATAGTCTTAAAGGAACTTTTAAATTTTATTTGATGTTCTCATTTTTCACTATGTCTCAGTGTAGAATTATCCTAATTTGTACAGTTTTCCATTGTGCATTATTTCATTCTAAGGTCTTAAATTTTTCTTTAATTTTGAGAATTTTAATTTATTATTTCTTCTAAAATGGTTTGCCTTATTTATTTTCTCTATAAAATGTATTTATTATGTTGACTTTGTTGACTTTATTAGTAACAATATTTCATAGCCTCTTTTTCATTCTTCTCATGTTTTTATGCTTTCTTGATGTTTTGGGAAGACTCTTTAAGTTGGTCGTGGTAGATACTGTTAGTTACTTATCCAACGTCTGTTTCCACTTCTTTCATATTTACTTTGTATGAGCACATACTCAGACCCATGGAATGTATCAATATCAATTTAGAGCCATCAAGAAAGTTCAGTTGATATTGACTGTCTAGGAATGATCATATAATCCTAGGAATTGTGCTCTGTACATTAAGATTTAGGATGCCCTGCCACTTTCCTGAGACCAGAAGAGCAAAGAGCCACATGAACAATATTGTCCTCTGGCCAACATTGCATATGGAGTTTTAGGGTCCAGATTATATTGGTTTTAGGACCATAAAGAAATACTCTTGTACTGTATGTGTTATATCACTAAGCATTTTGTCCTTATTATCAACATATTTGAATTCATTATTTAATTTAGCTCTTTCTGGCCAATACGATATGAAAGAAAGTATGCTGAGGAATTTGGAGTTATGTTTTTTACTATAGTATTGATAATATGGGTTGAATATCCCTTATCCAAAACCAGAAATGTTTTTTGACTTTTAAAATTTTATAATATTTGTATATACATAATGAAATCCAAGTGTAAATATAAAATTTGCTTCAAACACACTTTATGCATATAGTATGACAGAAATTTTGTATGATACTTTCAATGCATTTGAACTTGATGTGGAATTTTCCAGTAGTGGTGTGATAGCAACATTAAAAATATTTTGGATTTTGGAACATTTTGGCTTTTGAGTTTTCAGGTGATGGTTGTTCAGCCTTTAATAATAATCATTCCTACTATTTATTCTACTACTATTAATTATTTTATACATGAATGCAAAAGTAAAACTCTTTTGACCCTAGCCTATGCTGTTCCCTTGGCTATATGTTCTGGTCTCCATTTGTCTGGCTTGGATATTTATTGTCTCCATTACTAAGCAACCTCTGCTGGTTTCTAGATTCAACCTCTGAGACGCCAATGTCTAAATATTTCTATTATCTGGACATCAAGTTTCATCTCTGCTGAATTGGATTACCTAAATAATTTAGTCAGTATTCTTGGCTATTGGCCCACTTGATCTTGGTTCACCTACAGTCATGATTGTGACAGTTTTTTCCTTATCATCTCCTCTTTGCCATCCTGATATAGTCATCCTAGGGGTGTCAAAATTGAGATGTCATGCTCCTGGGAACACACTTGTGTGTCTAAAATAGTGCCTGCTCTCACAGAGATAATTATCGATAGAAGAGATAAGTAAGAAATTAGTTGTAATATAACCTCAAATATCCTATTATAAATAGAGAAGTGAAAGGCTATAGAAGTAAAGGAGAATCAAATTTTTTTTTGCTTAGAAAAGCTGAGAATTAATTCATAGAAATGGTGACATATCAATTGAACTATGAAAATTTGGTGTTTTCATTCCAGGAGAGAAAATGCCATGTACAGATAGGAAAATTGGATTGTGAAAAAGCATGGTATAGTTGAAGGACGTAGGTAGAAATTCATCTGCACCCTTTTTGAGAAGTTATGTTATGGGTGTAACAGGGTGAAATATTGAGAATTTAAAGCACAGAATGCACCAAATCAACCATGTTATTTTTTCCTCCTGGCTCTAAAAGTATGGGCTTTATCCCTGGGGGAAGAGAACACTGGCATATAGCATTTCTTTGGATTGAATTTTTTTCCTCTCAGAATAGATAAACTAATTTTTTCCATTTGAGGGTCTCAGATCCCATTCTAGGAGTCATTCTGTGTTTCTGTATATCATTATTCTCAATGCTTAATGGAAATCACCAAGAGAGAATTTTTTTTTACATGGATGGGAAAAGAGAGAAAATCATATTGATAGTAAAATCTCACTAGAGAAGAAAAGATGAAAGCAAGCTAATAGTCTACATTTGTAGGAGAATTAGAGAATTAAAAACTTATTTGGATGTAGTGCTTCAAGTAAGATATTTTAGGGTCTTAGAAACTGGTGCTGGTTTGCCCCTGGAAGCATCAACAAAGATGAAAAGGGAGGGACAAAAGTAGAACTAAGCTCTAAGAGGCACTGCTTGTTGACATAGTGCAACAGAATGTAATGTTCCATTTAATCTGCCATTTTCCTTGTACCAAAGAACAGTATGACCAATTGTGTAAATGTGGCAAGCAGTCCTGAAGTCTAGATTGGATTTACTTTCAGAAAATTTAAGAAATATTTGCATCTTTTTATTTGCATCACTAAGGACTTCATCTCTATTATCAACATATCCATTTTATCTTTTATTTTTTATAAAGATATGGACACTGAGAATAGATACTGAATCTTAATTGCCTTTGTAGTTTCAGCAGCTCATGCTAAGCACATAGAACAAATTATCAACAGATATGTGCTGAGTGAACAAATGAAATAAGTGGAATTCAGAGATTGATATCACTGTTTGCTGTGATCTTATCACACCATAGGTGTTATCAGTTCGGGAGGTAAATTTGCCACTTTCAGATCCACTTTCACAGGACCACAGGTCTGGGATAAAATATGCACATTTAACTGTAATGACAAATTTTTTCAGTTTGTTTGACACTAAGGTTACTGTCAACATAAAGAAATGGCTTTATTGAGAACATTATCATATAAACAATCCATAGTTGAGGCTGTGCTACTTTACTGAAACCCTCTTATCACACATATGTGTGACTGTTAGTCTCCATGTAAATTTTAATCCTGTGATTTCTGCCATTGAAAAAGTGTATTTCCCCCTTTTGATTTAAATATATCATCTCCTAATATTACTTCTTAATATGGCAGAATTTTAGAGATATTTTTCATGAAGTAGACTATCAGCATAGTGAACGTCATTTGAAAGTTGTGCATCCCTAATTAATCTTTTAACCTCAATTACAGTGCATGGTTAGCACTCACATAATAGCATGATAAATACTTTTGAGATTTCCAGAAGTATCTTTGATAAAGTGAAATTGTCAGTAGAAAATAAAACAAAATACCTCAACAACAAAAACTGAGTTGCCTTTAGAGGTGTACTATTCAAGGTCAACAGAGGAGGATTGAAGGACTGGGGGTACCTCTTGCAAACTAATTGACAAAAAAGTTCTTTCATTTTTTACATGTGTATAATAATGATATATTTCAAAGCACATATCCCTTATTACAACTTAAAAGAAACCTATCCATCTTTTCTCTATTACTGGAAATACATTGATTGAACTAATTTAATGTGTGAAGGGGTGGGGTAAGTAAAGCTTTACATTTTTCTTACGGTTTTCAGCAATTGATTGGGCACAGCATAAAACAGCAATTTTACAACTGTTTTTAAAGTGCACAGCAACAATATTGTATTCATGTTTACATATTGCCTGAAGGACCTCATACTAGGGCTGAACAATTAAATTCCTTTCAATTAGAGATACCAACCCAACAATCAACATTTACACATGATTATTTATGAGGTGGGCTTCACGTTTTTCAAAATAGGTATTAGAAAAAAGTACCTTGATTTTTATATTAGATTTAGTCCTTTAATATTCATGCCTTACAAAAAAACTTTGCTTATTATATGACAGCATTGTAGATGATATTCTTAGTTAATTTTCTATTACTCATAATGTATGGATATTCCTAATGATTCCATTAGAGTTTAAATAACAGAATTCAGCACAAATGTATTTTTACCGAGCAGAAGAAACATAATTTCTCTGGAACTGCAGCTGCTGTAGTTGAAGATGAGGCTCTTACTATCCCTTGGGGAGATTACTGTCTCTGCCAGCTGACTTAGTTTTTATACAGCCAGCGATTTATTAGATTGCTTTGCTCTTAAGTGTGATAATAGGCCTTATGCTTAGCAAGGTTTAGAGACTTCCAGTGCATTAATATTTTATGGCAATGACAGGCAAGACACATTTTGTTTACCTAACAAGACAAGCCAAGCCAGGGCTGATGTGTACTGGAGATTAGCACTTTTAACTTGGAGGAACTCTGCCAATTGTGTATTTAGAGCTTTGCAATGGCTCTTATAATTGTAATCCAATCAGTTACTGGTTTGGTAAATAGCCACTAAGCATAAAGAAATCATCACAGCCTTATTGACTGGCTTAAGTAGGAAGTAGTCTTCCTATTTAACCATGTATTGACCATGGATTTTGTAGTGCGGTCTTTTCTTCTACCAAAGATTTCCCTTGGAAATCACTCAGCCATGGGTCATCGTTTAGGTAGATGCATGTACATCCTGATTCCAATTGGTAGATCCATTTGATTGATTTGATTCACCTACTAGGGAAAGTTGTATGTGTTGTGGTGCTCCTGATTTCTGGAATTTTTATTGTTCTCATTGCCTTGCTTTTACACAGTTCATTTTAAATAATGTGGTTCCTAGCCTTCCTATAAAGTACAAATAAAACTATTGAAATAGACAAAAGTGAGTTACTGATATATTATTTGGTTTCTTTTCCTCATTAAACCAAGATATGAGTTGCATCACTTTGCTTATTGATCAAAAATCCTGTCTCAATAAATAGTAAAAACTGGAATATTGATTCTCTTTAATTTCAAAATATCTTCATATATCAAGCTTGTAGGTATATATTTTGAGCACAAAATTATTTGTTCAGCATTTCTTCAATCTTCTTAAGGACTATGAGTATTCTCATCGAGGTGTTAGGTACTTTTCAGTTGTAATATTTAACTGAGTTTGATATATTAATGTAACCATTGGATGGATTTTGAACATTATAATCATAATTTAGATTCATAATAGTTTGAACTTTCTCTGATTGTTTACATTTTCTTAGGAGGTAACCTGAGTCATCATCTGCTTCAGGAAGTCAGAGATCTCATTTAGAAAGGATGGAAAAGCATCTATAAAATTGGATAGGGTTGGTACAGTTGGCAGGAGAGGAATGATAGACAGTTTTAGAATATAAGGACCTGTCAAATGAAAGGGAAAATGCCTCAAATATGTTGAGAAGTAAGTCAGTAAATGTGCAAAAGCAGAAAAGACCATGCACAAATACATTTAGAAAAATCACTAATACCCACAGTGTTCCAATGGCGCATAAACACAAATCTTGGAGTGCCCTGCAGGGTCTCTCTGTATGTTCATTACTTTAATGCCATTTGTTGCAAGCCTCAAAAGAACATAGCCAAATCCTATATCTTGGGATTAGAGAAATTTTGCTGTGGTTGGCATTCAGCCTATGCTTGACTAAATCTTCTGGTATTTCTGAGAGGGGAGAAAAACTGGAAAATATTTAGTTTGGGCTTACAGATTGCTATCTTTTTAAAGTAGGGGTGGGGTGGTTTAAGTGTGTGCATTTGTACCAGAGTCTTGAAATTTACAAATATACAATAAAATAAAATTAGACCTTTGTGTTCGGGTTTTGCTGTTTTGGGAAGGAGGTAGGAAAGCAATACGGAATCAGTGGCAATGAAAAAAAATGACAATGAAATTGTGGTATTTTTCATCTTTCAGAGTTTTTCATTATTTCCTGAAAGTTCTTATTTAAATGGTAACTAATTAAATTTTGGTAGGACCAGTGCATTCAGATTTACCTTGGTCACTTCATCTTCTGTTCCTATTTTAGCTTTCAAAGAACACTTTCTGAATGCAAACCCAATAGAAGTAAAATTAGAGGGTGATGAGAGGAAGAGCTTGAGATTGTGCCATGCTTCTTCAAAGAAGAAATAAAGTGAGAATGAATTTTCAACAGTGCCAGAAGGGAGTACAAGCACACAGGCAGACACCCTGTGCCTGTGTGTGATAGTGTCGCTGTGTTCTCCACTTTATTAATGTGCTCAAGTAATATTTTTTTTCTGTCTCCTTACCCTCCCTGGAGTCTAAGGCTCTGAGACCTGAGAGAAACTCAAAATACCACATTACTGGGAAAGAGCTGACTTTGGCTTTCTTCAGGGAATTTAGAGGCCCAGTGACTCGAGCAAATCACATGGCTGGTGATTGGCTATGCTTCTGTTTTTGTAAGTGATTAAAAAAAAAACCACTTCAATAATCCTCAGGCCTCTGCTCTTGACTGGGATCTTTTCCAACCAGGCCTGGTGTGTGGGACTCCTGGGAGGAGGAAAGTACGCAAAAGCTGGGCCAAAAAATTAGAAGAAGCAACAAAGACACTGGAACCAAAAACTTCAGTGTGGGCTGGAATTCAAGGGCAGTAACTTTTTCCTCTTGATTGGAGTCTCACATTCAGTATTCCATTTCAATTTTTAGATCGTACCCACTCGGCTTACAGGGGCTTCCCAAAACCTTGGAGCATTAATGTTATATATGTTTGCTTTGAAAACACAGACAATTTGCCTCTGATTTGCCATTAGAAAGTGCAGTAAGAATGATAACAGTGAGATGATTTAAACAGCACAGGCTTTTAAAGAACAGTAATGAGGAGCTACTGGGGACAGAGGATGCTGCTCTGTCTCGGGTGAGCACTCTGAAATGAATTTCCAGAAGAACTTCTCAAATGAATGAGTTTCGTGGTGCTTAAACAAATAATAAACAAAGCTGTGATTCGTTTAGGATTCCTCATATTGTCTTGTGTTACTTTTCATCAAGACATGGATATATGGATTTAAAAAGCCTAAATCACTGCCTGGCGTAGGAGGAGGGCAGTGCGTTCCAGGTTCTTAATTCTGAATACCTGGGTTGGAGTCCTAGCTCCACTGGCTTTTTACTGTATGATGTGTAGGTGAATCGCTTTCTGGCCCTCTTTTCTCATCTATAAAATGGAAGTAATAATAAAGAGCCTACACCCTGGGGTTGCTTAGAGCAGTAAAGGAAATAATGTATGTAAAATATTTTACACAGTGTCTGCAACATAGGGAGTACTTAATAAAAATTACTATGTTACATTTAGGACAGGAAATGTGGCTTATACCATTTTGTATTCCCATATTCTGTACCTTTTTAAAAAGAGATGACTAAAAAAGGGTAGTACTTGGGAAGATAGTAATTTATGGACAATTCCTCTAACTCCTATTTAATCTCAGAGGTGGATAATAAAATTACATGTTTTCCTTTTACAAAGTGGTATTGGGAGACTTTTTTTTCTTTTTCAAAAATTTTTAGTGTGTTTTTCTTTCTATAAATGACCAAAGTTCCAGACAATTGTCTTTCATGGAGTCATAGTGGGTTTACTGTGCTTGAGAACTTGGATATTTTCTTGTGTGCATGATCATAAAGATGAAAACAAACAAAAACATGATTATATGAAGTAACACCTGTATTTAGACTCATATTCATTTAGTAATAATGTTTTATGTTGCTTTAAACATACCTTGCTTGTATTGCCATTTTGTTTCATCCAGAATATGTTGATGAAAAGAAAATGTAAAAGTAATTATATGAATTCAGCACATAAGTCTTACTGTGTTGTTTTATGTTGTTAGCTATGTAATACTACAAGCATCTGTACAGTGGTCAAAACACTAGAAATAATTAGTCTAAGTGTGTTTAAGCCTCAATAGAAAACACTTGTGCTCCAAAGGATCTAAATATTTAATGAGATTTTTTAAAAGTACAATTATTTTTATAGAAAAGGAACTTTACCTCTGAGACCTAAAAAAACTGTTTATTTTAAAAAGAGACTATTTACACTTTAAATATATAACTTAACAAGAATTATACCATTTCAATCTTACAATCTCCAACTTGAGAAGAAAAACAGAAAAGTCATGTCAGAAAAATATTTTAAAGGGTAACACCTATTTATTATTTAGGAAAATGTCCAAAGTATACAGAAGCAGAAATCTTACTCAGACTGTTTTAGTTTATTGACTTTTCTGTGTTCAACAATCATAGCACAATTCTCCAGAGACATCTATAAGGATGTGTTACATCATAAAGTACACCAAGGACAGTAACCCAAGTTATTAAACCGTCAATATACATTATGCTACAATTTGTCCTTAATCCAATGCAACTAAAAGCTGCATTGTTGGAAGGAAGTTTAAACTTGAGACTATTCTGTAATCGTCTAAGCCTAAGGTGCTTTGGGGGAAAATGCTGTAATAATTGCTGTGCTACTCCATAGTGCCATGTGTGAATTTCATTGGTTTTGTACAGCAAATGTGCAGCTATTATAAGAAAGGATTCTGAAGGATTATCATTAAAGGTTTTTATTAGTAACGCTGTAGATATTTCATAGCATATTAATAATGGCTTTGTATAATACTAGCAGGGAAAAATCTTAGAAACTAGAATTTAAACAATGTTTCATTTTCACATAAATATTTAACAGATGATATGACACTGTAATATTGACAATATCATCAAACCTTGCTTTCCCAGAAAGTTTGTGCCTCTTTTGATAAAGCTGAAAGTTTTGTAATTGCACAGAAATATAAAAAGGGATAGGGGCTGACCAATATTTTCTACAGCGCTTTATTCTGGAAAAAGAGAAAGTGTTCATGAAAAGAAAAATTTTCCCATGGAGATAAAACTTCCCATTCAAAGGAGGTTAAGTTCTGTCTTATGTGTCGACATATATCATGGTATGCCAAATTCCAGCTGATTACTTCTTAGGAGGCTTTCAAAATTAAGGGAAAAAAAGACCAACCCTAGTAGTACATAATTATTTTTATTAAAATTTTATGTTGTGAGTAGAAAGGACAGGGAAGCAGTGGAATAGAACACTTATTTTTCACCTAAGGCATATCTGTGCAAGAGTTTGCGGTGCACCCAAGAATGCATGTGGTGTTAGTATATCTAGAAATATCAATATCTTTTTTTTTCAGTAGAAGCCATGTTTCTAATGTGAGACTGCCTAATGACAATGTGGAATGTTTCTGGCATGAAAAATTTGAACTTTTAATAAACAAATTCTTAATGTGCATAATTAAATTGAGTTGACTTGAAAACTAGAGATACCTGTGGGGAGAGGGTAATAACTCTCCGTGGGGTCTCCCATATCCATTCAAATGTTGCCCCCTTCCAACCTGGGTGCTTCCTGAATCCAGAGTGATCTTGGTAAAATTCAAGTCTGATGAAGTCGAGCTTCTCCTGCTGCTTTTAGTGTAAAGATAGAAATACTTGAATTGGCTTTGTGTGATCAGCCTTCTGCCAAATGAAATAATTTCATTTAAAATCATTTAATGTTTTCTTTCCTGTTCTCCAGCCACAGCTTTCTGCTTCTAATTTTTATTGCTTAGATTGCTCTAATGTGTCCTTCTAGTCTTGTATTGAAATCGACATAGAAAAAGTTCTTCAACCCTCCGTGTTGTATTTTCTCAGTGTTGTTTTCCTTACTAGGACTTCCACTGATTTTCTTCTATTTTTATGGGTGTATTTGCTCATCTGTCTTGTCACCTAGAATATAAGTTCACTAAAAGCAGAAGTATTAGGGCCGAGGATTTAGCTTAGTGGCACTGCATCTTCCTCGCAAGCACAAGGTCCTGAGTTCGATCCCTGGTACCAGAAAAAAAAAAGCAGAAGTATTATTGAAGTTTTAAAAATCACGTATATTGTATCTCTACAATCAAACACTATCTGGCTCATGGTTGGCATCAGATAAATAGTTTTTAAAGAAATGAAATGGTGAACAATTGTAATGAATGACACTAAATGTAAGAGTCTGTCTCTAATTTTTCCAGCAGTGTTTAGAAATGAATTGTTGTTCTAACACATGCTGGCGTTCCTCTTGTAAAATCTGTGATAACTTGGAATCTCACCACAAAAATTGGCCTGATGGTAGAATCTGAAGATTTTTAAAAATATTTTTTCAGAATTATGGGAGTCATGCTGTAGATAAATGCTCCCTCCCTCAGCAGAGTATTTTTTGAATGTTAAATCAGAGTTATTTCCCAGTCAGCATCATCTCTCACATGATACTACTGGGAAAAGGGTCAGCCTTCCACTCTGATCTTTGTTCCTAATTAGAAGTGGTCATTCTCAAAGAACTGGAACTCATCACAAGAGACTAAAGATAGTAGTCTAAAAAATAGTGAAAAAAACTTGCCTGGTCCATCAGTATTAAAGTGTCATGGCTAAACTTCATCTTGCTTATAATGATAGTACCAGTTGGGTCCCACATTTGTCCCTCTCAATAAATCAGTCATATACTTGAATTATTTAGATTCTATATAACATTCTTCTAATCTATAAAAATTATGTCTATTATTTGTCTTTGTATGTGTGTGTGAATATTTAATAGTACGCATTTTCCTTAAGTGTTTCACTGACTACAGAATTGTGACTTTTTAAACTCTTCAATAATTTTTTGTTGCATGGATATTCTGCAGTACAATTATCTAGTGACTTCACTTTAGGACATGGGACCAGAACAAGAAGTCTTCTAAAGTCCAGTGTATGAGTGCTTATAAGCTGAATTTTCCTGAGAAAATAGAGATCTGCTGAAAACACATCTTATCTGGAGTAGATAGCTCTTTGCAAGAGATTCAGGTATGTGGAAAATGTTATAGCATTGTTGAGTCCCTGAATCACTTCTGCAGAATAAGAAAAATGGAATCTATGGCACAAAAATTAAACTTGTGTTAAGCCACTCAGATTTGTGTTATGCTACTAAAATGTCAGGATTTCTGTTAGCATATATATTGTAACTTTACTAATATATTCCTTGTAAAAAAAAGTAACTGAGTTTAGCTAGAATGTAGAAATTTATAAAATACAATGACTTTCCAGGCTGATATGTCATAGCTAGTGGTCCCTGACAACTCTGGCAAATGATCTCATGGTCAAAGAAAACCACAGACCCACTCTTAGTTCCCTCTAAAACCTATTTTTTTAATTCATTAATTTTATTAGTACATTTTAGGTATACAATACGTTGACTTTCATTATTGGGAATTTGTACCTTTGCATAATATATCTTGGTTCTTAATTTTTCCCCATTCCCCT
Organism: Heterocephalus glaber; assembly: GCF_053883595.1. Lineage (NCBI taxonomy): Eukaryota > Metazoa > Chordata > Mammalia > Rodentia > Bathyergidae > Heterocephalus > Heterocephalus glaber. The sequence goes on along the minus strand of NW_028258310.1, from coordinate 4,240,914 downwards.
GCCATACCTTCAACCCCTCCACCCTTCCCTATTTACAAAGGCTTTGTTTCCATTTTTTTCCTTTTCTCATATATATTCCTTTCTCTTATTTCCTTTTTCCTACTGCTCCCACTTCCCCTTCTCCTTTACCCTTTTTCTTCCTATTTCAACTTATCTATTATTTATTTTGATCCTTACTTATACTTTCAGTTTCTCACACCAGAGAAACTGTTTAGTATTTACACATGTGTGTCCTATTTATTTCACTTAAGAGTATGACCTCAAAGTGCATCCATTTAGCTATAAATATTTCTATTTTCTCATTCTTTATGGCTGAGTAGTACTTTATTTTACAAAAAACTCACATTTTCTTTATCCAGTCTCCAGTAGATGGCAAATGGGCTGTTTCCAAGTTTTATCTATTACAAACTATGCTGATATGAACATGGGTATACATATATCACTGTGATATGATTCTTTTAATTCTTTGGGGAAGATACCCAGCAGGGGAATAGCTAGGTCAAACGGGACCTCTAATTCTAGTTCTTTGAGGAATCTCCATACTGATTTTCACAGTGGTTGCACTAGTCTACACTCCAACCAACAGTGGAGAAGGTTCCTTTTTCCCCATAGCCCCACCAGCATTTGTGATTGGTTGATTTCTTTATAGCAGCCATTCTTTCTGGGGTGAGGTGGAATCTTAGCATTGTTTTCATTTGCGTCTCTCTAATAACCAATGATGTTGAATATTTTTTCATGTGTTTATATGCTATTTCTAATTCATTAACTGACAAATGACTGTTCATTTCAGATGCCCATTTTTGGACTGAGTCTTTAAATTTGGGAGGTCTAATTTTTTAGAGTTCTTTATAGATTCTAGATATTAGAGCTTTGTCCGAGGAACAGGTGGTAAAATTTTTTTCCACATTGTGGGTTGTCTCTTCATTCTACTGGCAGTTTCTCTTGCTGTGCACAAGCTTTTTACTAAGAAGAGATCCCACTTGTTGATTGTTTGTGCAAGTTCATGGGCAACTGAGGTTTTATTCATGAAATCTTTTTCTACACCAATGTCTTCAAGAGTTCTACTTAACCTATCTTCCAGCTGGTTTAGTGTTTCTGTTTTAATATTTAGATCTTTAATCCATTTTAATTTTAGTTTAGTGCATGGTGAGGGATATAGGTCTAGTTTTAAGTTTTGGCAATTTGAAACCCAATTTTTCCAGCACCATTTATTAAAGAGGCTCTCTTTTCTCTAGTGGGGGTATTTGGCTCCTTTGTAAAAGATGAGGTGGCTGAGTGTGTCTGGAGTTGTTTATGCATCTTCTAATCTGTTCACTGTTACTCCAGTCTGTTTCTTTACCAGTACCATGCTGCTTTTATCACAGAAACTTTGTAGTATAGTTTCAAGTTGGGGATTGTGATATCCTCTGCCATGTTTCTGTTGCCTAGAATTGCTTTTACTATTGTAGGTCTCTTCTGGTTCTACATGAATTTTTTGAATTGATTTCTCAATTTCTGTGAAGTGGGCTGTTGGAATTTCAATTGGTATTGCATTAAATCTACATAGCAGTTTTGGAAGTAAGGCCATTTTCACCGTATTGGTTCTTTCTATCCAGGAACAAGGGATGTCTTTCCATTTTCTGATATCCTCTTTGATCTTTTTTTCAGAGTGCTGTAGTTTTCAGAGTAGATGTCTTTGATTTCTTTCGTTAGTTTGATTCCTAGTTATTTCATTTTTTTTGGATGCTATTGTGAAATGAGTTGTTTCTCCATTTTCTCTCTCAGTGAGTCTGATGTTTGTGTACAGGAAGGCTATTGATTTTTGTGTGTTGATCTTGTATCTAGCTACTCTACTGAATTTGCTTATTAAGTCTAGAAGATTTTTGGTGGAGTTCTTGGGGTCTTCTTTATAGAGTATCATGTCATCTGCAAATGATGACAGTTTCACTTCTTCCTTTCCTATCTTCATTCCTTTTATTTCTTTCTCTTGTCTAATTGCTGTGGCTAATGTTTCCAAAACTATATTTAACAGGAATGGTAATAGTGGACATCCTTGTCTTGTTCCTGATTTTACTGTGAAAGATTTCAGTTTTTGACCATTTAGTATAATATTGGCTATTGGTTTTTCATAGATGGCTTTTATCAGGTTGAGATAGTGACCATCTATTCCAATTTCTATATGGTTTTTATTATGAATATGTGTTGGATTTTGTCAAACAGTTTTTCTGCATTTACTGATATGATTGTATGGTTTTTGTCCTTGGCTCTATTAATATAGTGTATTAAATTTATTGATTTGCGTATGTTTTACTATCCTTGTGTCCCTGGTATAAATCCCACTTGGTCAGGGTGTATGATCTTTTTGATAATCTTCTGCATTCTGTTTGTCAGTATCTCATTGAAGATATTTGCATCTATGTTTAGAGTATTTGCCCTATAGTTTTCTTTTTTGGTGGGTCTTTTGCTACTTTTTGTATCAAGGTGATCCTTGCTTTTAGGAATGAAATTGGTAGCATTGCTTCCCTTTCAATTTCATTGAAGGCTTTAAATAGTAGTGGTAATAGTTCCTCTCTAAATGTAGACTTCAGCAGTGAAGCCATCAGGATCTGGGCTTTTCTTCATTGGTAAGTTTTTAATTATGTTTTTAATTTCATTGATTGATATTGGGTTGTTTAGAATTTTTAAATCTTCTTCATTCAACTTTGGTAATTCACATGTATCTGGGAATCTATCCATTTCTTCTGTATTTTACATCTTATTGGCATACAGGTTCTCAAAGTAAGTATTGATGATCCTCTAGATTTCTGCTGGGTCCATTGTAATTTAATTCTTTTCATTCCTAATTGCATGGATTTGAGCCTTTTCTCTCCTTTTTTGATAAGGTTGGCTAAGGGTTTGTCAGTTTTGTTTATTCTTTCAAAGAATCAACTCTTTGCTTCATTAATTTTTTTGTATCATTCTATTAGTCTCCATTGCATTTAAGGTTTAGTCTGTGAGTTTCTTTTTGAATAAAGTGTGTTTCTTGTATGCACCATATTGTTGGATCTTGCTTTTTGACCCATTCTTCCAGTCTATTTCTTTCGATTGGTGAATTCATTAACATTGATGGTCATAACTGATATGTATTGGCTTATCCTTGTTTTGACATTTTCTTGCTATTGGATTCTCCCACTTTGCATTTAATTTCTTGTCTTGCCTGGTGGATTCATTCTGCTGGGCTTCCTGGGGTTGTGATCCTCATTGTCTTTTCCTAGGATATTGTTTAAAAGTTTTTGGAGTGTTGGTTTGGTATTCATGAAGTTCCTTAGGTTTTCTTTGTCATGAAAGTATCTTATTTGTCCATCAATTTTGAAAGATAGTTTGCAAGGTACATCAACCTGGGTTGGAGGTTGTTTTCTTTTAGGCTTGAAATATATCACTCCAGGATCTTCTTGACTTGAGGATTTGTGTTGAGACATCTGCTGTGATTCTAATGGGCTTTCCTTTGTATGTGATTTGTTTCTTTTCTCTAACTGCTTATATAATTTTGTTCTTCTGTTGGGTTTCTGGAATCTTAACCACTATATGTGTAGGTGTAGACTTTTTTTGATCATGGCTAGTGGGAGTCCAATCTGCCTCCCTTAGCTATACCTCAAATTCTTTGTGCCTGTTTGGGAAGTTTTCTGCCATTGCTTCTGTGAACAGTTTCTTTATGTCATTTTCACTATCTCCTGTTTCTTCATGTACTCTGATCAGTCTTATTTTATTCTTCTTTGCATCATTTAGTGGCTGCTGGATTGATTTCTCATGGTCTTTTACAATTTTAAAGAAATTTTTCTTTTCCTGGTCAGTAATTGCAATCCTGTCTTTTATATCTGATATTCTGTCCTCACACTGTTTCATTCTGCTGCATAAACTTTCAATGGAGTTTTTAATCCTGGATATGTGTTTGTATCAGTTTTATGGGTTCCATTTGTTTCCTATTCTGGGATTCCATCATGTTCCTCAGCTCCTCTTTTTTTTTTAATCTGTGTCTGCTCTAGAGTTATTAATCATGTCTTTCACTATGGACGCAATCTCTGTTGTTTTCTGAGAAATAATTTCTGATTTTATTTTTTCTATATCCTCTTTCATTGCCGGTTCAGGGAATCCAGAACTGGCAATTGCTCTTTGGGGTTGCCTTAGGTGATCTGGAGGTCTGGTTCTGAGTCCTGTTTGTGTGTCTTCACATTTCAAAAGATGCAGCCTCCTGCATCTTTGTTGAGGGGACTCTTTGCTCACCCTATGGGCTTCGATTCTCAACAAGCCTCTTTCTTCTCTCTGCTGCTCACCACTGCTCCAATTCCTGGGTTCAGAATAGTGGCCTTCTGGATCCCTACACTGGGCTGTTTTTCAGGCTGGGTTCTGGCTCGTGCTTGTGGACACTTAGGATGGTACCTGGGCATGCTTCTGGCTGTGGCCTGTGCACCTGCAGAGATTTTTTCCAGGCAGGCCTTTGGCAGGGGCCTGTGTGCCCAAGCTGCTTGTGACTGGGCCAGGCCCTGGTTGGGACCTTGGCACCCATACTACTGTTGTCCGTGGACCTGTTTTTAAATTCTTATCTTTTCAGGTTACACACTCTATTTAATATTTGGTTTTCTCTTATGAGGAATTTGACCAAAAATGATAAAGTTCATAATAAACAAATGTAAACTTTACTGATTAATCCAGGGCCTTATAATATTCCACAATCTTTTTGTGATTCTGTGATTATAGATATAAGACAGGGGAATAAAAAGATTGTGATAATTCATGAAAGAGTCATGTCTAAAATATTTAAAATGAATAGTGTTGCATGTTTGACAAATAGTCAAAATTTGTAGCTCTCTTTGTACACTCTTTTAATTTTTGTTGTTTTTTTCTCCATCTGGAGACCATGAATGTAGGATTGTGGATGCATGGTCTAATAAATTAGATTACTCTTTACATTTTAGCAGCAGTCACAATTTTCCAACTCAAACAAATGTGTATATATGTATGTTTATTAGCTCACATTTTCTTCATGCATTTTAAAATTTAGATATAAAGGTATTTAGATCATTTCCACTAGATACTATGTTTTAATTTCTGCACTTGCACATATATAATATGTCAATCAAGTAGATTCTGGTTTCACACAATATTTTATATGAATGCTCTTTTATATAGCAAATGATATCTTTTGTCTCTACACAGGTACATATGCTTGTTACTCTTTCATATCTCTACACAGACTGGAAAGTACTCATATTTCAAATGAATTGCTATTTAGATACCTTGACCCAGAGGTGACAGTGGGCTTCCCTTTTTGTAGATTGAAATTCATTTGAGAGAATTATGTAAGTCATAATAGACAATAATGTGTTAGTCTTCATTTTATTTTCTGTTTGAAAGAAAAGAGGTATACTGGGTGTTCATCTTGGTGTTGGTGGCAGACTAGTATTAAGAATTTATGTACAATTGTACTGTCTTTGTCAAGGATTGACTTTTCAATGGAAATATGTAAAATGTTTGCATTAGTTCATTTTCATATTTGCTTTCAGGCCATTGATAAGAATTAATAATGTATATAAATTCATTATTTTGTCTAAATGATTATCTTGTGTACATGATGCCAAAAGACTTTTTGATGTATGTTTCCAGCATGTTGTTCAACTAGTTGAACCCTATTTTGGATAGTATAGACTGTGCCACATACTTATGATGACTAGAATTTTGTCATTGACTTACTTTACAATGCAGAAAATAATATTTAAAAAATTATCTCATGGCACAGTGGCACAAGTAATTCCAGTGGCTCAGGAGTCTGAGATAGGAAGAACACAAGTTCAAATCTATCCTAGGCAACTTATCAAAGCTATCACAAGATGAAAAATAGAAAAGGCCTGGAAATATAGCTCAGTGTGAAGACCTTAGGTTCAATCTCAAGTATCACAGTCAAACAATCAGTTAGCAAAAATAGATATAATGAGTATAATTTTACATAGAAGTTAATAAAATATAAATACATATCAAGGTTAAAAATTATAAAATGCAAAACACCTTCCAAACAAAGAAGTAGAATATTGATTATGGTCTTTGTATTGTAATGTTTGTGCATTTTTTCCATAAGTTCTTATGTAGTTTTAGCTATCCTACACCAGGTCAAAAACAAATATATCCATCCTCAAAAATAAATTGTTGAGATTTTCCTACTAGTATATTAATACTGTATTTCACTTTCTCATGTAACACATTAGAAAATTTTTCATTTCACATTTGTCTTCAAAGATATAAAAAATGAAAATTTTGAGCCTCTACCATTTTAATTTATATACTAATATAATTATCTCACTACTGATTTTTCTGCAGTTTTAGAGTGTATGTTAGAAAAATAACTTGAAATTCTACTCCACTGGGGCTCAGGGCTTGGACCACCGTGGGAGACTGTGTTTGTTTTTTGTCTAACTTTATGATGTTCACAGCTGGAATAGCAGCCAAGCTAATTGTCTCCACTGCTAGTCAGGAACATGTTGCTTCTTTTCTCGGGAATTACACTTGTTGCCTTGTTACCTGAGAATTAGATTTAAGCTCCTCATTTTGGTATTCAAAATGAATCAATCAGTTATGTCACTGTTCTCTATACCACTACATTACTCTCTTGTTGCATTTATAAGGGAATAGAAATGGTTGCATCTGTTAATTACATCTCTCCTTTCTGGGTGTTTGGCTTCTCCAAATGCGGTGCCCAGCCTTCTCTCAATGGGCTTCCTGTAAGTGAAAGGTGCAGTTGATTTGAGTTAAGCACATTACATCAGTCATTAGAAGATAGATTTTATTTTATTTTTTTCAAATATGAGGACTATAGTGGATGTGCAATTGTGGTTAAATGGTATTTTCATATTCATTTATAATTATATTGTCCTTGTCAAATCTTGATTTTTACAACATAGGTAAAATTTTTAACATGAATTCAATTTTATATGTGCAACCAGGCCTTCCATTCTCTAAGAATTAGTGAAATGTATAAATTATTTTATTTTACATTAAGCATTAGGTATGATTTTATAGAAAAATTTCATAAACTATTTTTTTCCTTAAATTTTTTATTGGTACATTTTAAGTATGCAATACATTTACATTTACCATTGGGTACTTTTACCTTTACATGATATATCCTGGTTCTTATTTTTTGCCCATTAATGTCCTCCCTTCACCCCCTCCACCCTTTCCTATTTACAGACTTTGTTTCCATTTTTTCCTTTACTCATAATTTTTCCTTTCCCCTACCCCTCACACTTCCCCTACCCCTTTGGGCCCTTTCTTTCTATTTCACGTTATTATTCATTTTAATCATTATTTACACTTTCAGTTTCTCACACCAGAGAAACTATTCAGTATTTACATGTGTGTCCTATTTATTTCACTTGAGTATGGCCTCAATATGCATCCATTTAGCTATAAATGTCTCTAGTTTCTCATTCTTTATGGCTGAGTAGTACTCCATTTTATAAAAAAACCCCGCATCTTCTTTATCCAGTTTCCAGTAGATGGGCACTTGGGCTGTTTCCAGCTTTCCCTATTACAAACTCTGCTGCTATAAACATGGGTACACATATGTCACTGCAGTATGGTTCTTTTAATTCCTTTGGGAAGGTACCCAGCAGGGGAAGAGCTGGGTCAAATGTGACCTCTAGTCCTAGTTTTTTGAGGTATCTCCATACTGATTTCCACAGTGGTTGCACCAGTCTGCACCCCACCAACAATGTAGAAGGGTTCTTTTCTCCCCAAAACCCTGCCAACATTTGTTATTGGTTGATATCTTGATAACAGCCATTCTTTCTGGGGTGGTGAGGTAGAATCTCAGTGTTATTTTCTTCTGCATCTCTCAAATGACCACAGTGATGTTGAACATTTTTTCATATGTTTATTTGCTGCTTTTGCATCTTTGTCTGAGAAGTGTCTGTTCATTTCAGATGCCCATTTTTGAATTGGGTCTTTAAATTTGGGGGGTCTGATGTTTTTAAGTTCTTTGTATATTCTAGATAACAGTCCTTTGTCTGAAGTACAGCTGCTATAAATTTTTCCCACATTGTAGGTTGTCTCTTAGCTCTGTTAGTGGTTTCTCTTGCAGTGCTGAAGCTTTTTAATAAGAAGAAATCCCACTTGTTGATTCTTTGTGCTAGTTTCTGTGCTGCTGGTTTTGTTTTGTTTATAAAGTCTTTTCCTATGCCAATGTCTTCAAGAGTTCTACCTAATCTATCTTCCAGAAGGATTAGTGTTTCTGTTTTAATATTTACATCTTTAATCCACTTCAATCTTAGTTTAGTGCATGGTGATAGATATGGGTCTAGTTTTAATCTTTGGTAGGTTAAAATCCAGTTTTTCCAACAATATTTATTAAATAGTCTATCTTTCCTCCAGTGAGGATGGTTGGCTCCTTTGTCAAAGATGAGGTGGCTGAGGATGTCTGGAGTTGTTTCTACATCTTCTAATCTATTCCACTGATCCTCAGGTCTGTTTCTTTGCCAGTACCATGCTGCTTTTATCACAGTAGCTTTGTAGTATAGTTTCAAGTTGGGGATTGTGATACCTCTTGCCACGTCTACATTGCCTAGAATTGCTTTTGCTATTTTAGGTCTGTTCTGGTTCCAAATGAATTTTTTTATTGTTTTCTCTACTTCTGTGAAATATATTATTGGAATTTCAATTGGTATTGCATTAAATCTATATAGCAGTTTTGGAAGTATGGACATTTTCACTATATTGGTTCTTCCTATCCAGGAACAAGGGATGTCTTTTCATTTTCTTATATCCTCTTCAATCTCTTTTTTTCAGAGTCCTGTAGTTTTCAGTATAGAGGTCTTTTGCTTCCTTTGTTAGACTGATTCCTAGATATTTCATTTTTTTTGGATGCTATTCTGAAAGGAATTGTTTCCCTAATTTCTCTCTCAGTGAGTTTGTTATTTGTGTACAAGAAGGCTATTGTTTTGTGAGTGTCGACCTTGTGTCTAGCTACTCTACTGAATCTGTCAATTAAGTCTAGAAGTCTTTTGGTAGATTTTTTTGGGTCTTCTATGTAAAGTATCATATCATCAGCAAATGATGACGGTTTAACTTCTTCCTTTCCTATCTTTACTCCTTTTATTACTTTCTCTTGTCTAATTGCTGTAGCTAATGTTTCCAGAACTATATTGAATAGGAGTGGTGATAGTGGACATCCTTGTCTTGTTCCTAATTTTAGTGTGAAAGTTTTCAGTCTTTGAACATTTAATATGATGTTGGCAGTTGGTTTTTCATAGATAGCCTCAATCATGTTGAGATAAAGACCTTCTATGCCAATTTTCTGTAGGGTTTTTTTTTTTATCATCAGTGTGTGTTGGATTTTCTCAAATGCCTTTTCTGCATCTATGGAGATGATCATATGGTTTTTGTACTTGGCTCTGTTAATATAGTGTATTACATTTATTGATTTATGAATGTTGAACCATCCTTGCATCCCTGGAATCAATCTGACTTGGTCAGGATGTATGATCTTCTTGATGACCCTCTGTATTGTGTTTGCCAGTATCTTGTTGAGGATTTTTGCATCTATGTTCATTATGGAGATTGGCCTGTAGTTCTCTTTTTGGGTTGGGTCTTTCCCTGGTTTTGGAGTCAAAGTAATAGTTGCTTCCAGGAATGAATTTTGAAGTATTGCTTCCCTTTCAATTTCCTTGATGAGTTTAAAGAGTAATGCCAATAGTTCTTCCCTAAATGTCTTGTAGAATTCAGCAGTGAAGCCATTAGGACCTGGGCTTTTGTTTGTTGGTAAATTTTTAATTAAGTTTTCAATGTCACTGATTGTAATTGGAGTGTTTAGAATTTTTATATCTTCTTCATTTAACTTTTGCAATTCTAATGTAACTAGTAATTTTTCCATTTCTTCTGTGTTTTCTGTTTTATTACAGTACAGGTTCTCGAAGTAGGTATTGATGATCTTCCGGATTTCTGCTGGTTATGTTGTGACTTCACCTTTTTTGTTCATAATTGCACAGATTTGAGCCTCTTCTTTCCTTTTTTTGTTAAAGTTCACTAAGGTTTTATTGATTTTATTTATTCTTTCAAAAAAACCAACTCTTCAATTCATTGATTTTTTTGTATCATTCTCTTAGTCTCCATTGCATTGTGTTCTTCTCTGATCTTTATAATTTCCTGTCTTGTATGAGCTTTGGGTTTTTCATGCTTTTCTTTTTCTAGGAGTTTGAGGTTCAGCATTAGGTTATTTGAGTTCTCTCTGTTTTCCTAATATGGGCATTCCCTGCTATGAATTTCCCTCATAGAACTGCTTTCATTGTGTCCCATAGATTCTTATTCTTGTATGTTGTACTGGCATTATCATTTACTTCTAGAAACTGTCTAATTTCTTCTTTAATTTCCTCTGTGACTCATTGGTTGTTCAGTAGAGTATTATTCAATTTCCATATGCTTGTGGGGGGGTTGCAATTTCTTACGCTATTGATCTCCAATTTTATTGCACTATGGTCTGATAATATACAGGGGATAACTTCAATTCTTTTGCATTTACTTAAGCATGCCCTATGAGCTAGCATGTGGTCTATTTTGGAGAATGACCTGTGTGTAGCTGAAAAGACTGCATACTCTGATTCCATGGGGTAAAACACTCTGTAGGCATCTATTAAGTCCATTTGTTCAAAAGCTTGGCTCAGTTCTAGAATTTTATTCTTGATATTTTGTCTAGATGATCTGTCTATTTGTGACAGTGGGGTATTGAGGTCCCCCACCACAATTGTATTAGTGCTTACTGGTTTTTTATGTCCATTAATATTTGTTTTGTATATTTTGCGGCATTCGTATTTGGTGCATATATTATTTATGATTGTTATCTCTTCCTCTTGTATTGTTCCCTTCACAAGAATGTAGTGACCATCTTTGTCTCTCTTAATTAGATTTGGTTTGAAATCTGTTTTGTCTGCAAATAAGGTTGCTACCCCTGCTTTTTTCTGTCATAAACATTTTACATAAAAAAGGCAGGAAACATCTTTTTTTCATTAAGTTTATTGGTACATTTTAGGTATACAATATAATGGCATTCATCATTGAAAATTTGCACCTTTACATAATCTCTCTTGGTTTTTATTTTTTCCCCCATTCCCCTGCCCTCCCCTCAACCCCTCCCCCCTCCCTTTTTACAAAAACTTGGTTTTTGTTTTTTTCTTTTTCTTATAACTATTCCTTTCCTTTCTTTTCTTTCCCCTATGCCTCCCACTTCCCCTTCCCCTTTGGACCTTTTCTTCCTATTTCACATTATCTATTATACATTTTGATCCTTATTTACACTTCTAGTTTCTCACACCAGAGAAACTATTCAGTATTCACACGTGTGTCCTATTTAGGCAGGAAATATTTTTAACAAATGTGTTTTAGTGCAGAAATGTTTGTGTTTGACTTTGGATGAACTGATTTTAGATGCGTAGCATGCAGGAGAAAGTATTAGTCCAGAGATGGAGGTAGAGTTTGGGACTAGATATCCACATTTGGAATCTATTTGTATAGCAATAATCAAAGCCATAATTTTGACTGATGCTTTGCTTTATGTTTATAAGTACAGAACCTAGTGTTGCCTCAACTTCCTCAAAATTATTCCAAGTAATACAAAGAAAAGAGGAAATTTTAACAAAATAGTAAACTCAATGGGCTATTGTATTATTGCAAACTCTTGCTTTGGCATGGCCAGTGGTATAAGTTTGAATTGCTTGAGATTTCCTGAAGTCAAGTAAGCCAGGCAATTTCTCCTTCTTTCAACTCATGGTAGTGGTACAGATGTGACTTTATGTAGTTTACAGTGTTCCACTCAGGTTTATATTATTTTGAGTATTTTGAAACAAATAGTGGTGAATTCACAATTCCAGAAAACAGAAAATATACTATAGTCTTTGAAATAATTTGTTCCTTCTATTCTTATTGCAACTTGAAAATCATCTGGGTTTTCCTATCTGACACATGTGACATACTCTGAGCAAAGCATCTAACCTCTGATTAAAGCAGAGTTTATATTATTAATCATTTTTCCATATGCAGAAATAGACATCCAGAAATGTGAAATGACATGGCCAAGATAACCTAGTTTGTAAGTGAATTAATTAAGACTTGAATTCAGAAGTTCTGAATTTACAATTTAAACTATTCTTCCAAGAGTTTATTTTTTTATAGCATACAGAGAGATGTAATCAACTGGCTAGTTGACAATAGAGACTTTTCATATATATGTACTTTTAGAAACACAAATTTTAAGGTATCATTAATCTGTTTAATAGTTGATGAAATTAGAGCAAAAGAGAATACATCAGTGTCAGTGTATTTATCCAGTGAGTGCTGTTATTGGCAACCTAAAATTTTGACACAGAGAAGAATTAGGACAATATTTTAATGCCTGCAAATTTACTATGTATCATAGTTCATTATAAAGTGGATATAAGTTTGGAAGGGAAATTTATGTTGTAGAGCATTCTTTCAATTTTTAGAAATGCCCATTAAACAGAAACTAACCATAATTAAATTATAGTCCAGGTAGCTGTATTTTTACATTTTAAATGTTGCAAAGAGAAAAATATCAAGTAGGTTAGGTCATCATAAGCTTTCATAGATGTGATATAATACAATATCACAGAAGACCTTGAAATTTGTGGTTGTCATAGAGATGCCACTTAGTTACAGAGCAATTAAACAAAGAAATCAATTGTCATTATTTTTTCTTTTCCAGTAGTGGGGATCGAACTCAGGACCTTGTGCTTGTGAGGCAAGGGCGGCACAACTAAGCTAAATCCCCGGCCCCTCAATTGTCATTATTAATGTAGGGTTTACACTAAATTAATGGTGTATGCTGTTAATAAACCATTGCGGAAAAGCTAATGGAATCAGAGAAGTAAATCCTATCTCCAGCACTATACTATTCCACTAACATAAGCTGGGTCCCGCTCGGCCTCACCCAACCCAGCGCAGTCTTGGAGTCCACTCCACAGGTAAACCTCACCCTCAGCCTCCCCGAAGAAGCGCAGCTCGAGGACCTCCGGTGCCCCAGCAGACAGCAGTGAAGGGGCACTGGAAGGAAGAAATGGTTCAGGGGCCAAGCAGGGCGGCATGTCGTTCCTGAGCCGGCCACAGCCGCTGACCCAGGACCAGTGGCGGAGCTCTTTCATGCGGCGCAATGGAGACCCCCACCTCAATGAGCAATGAGCGAGTGCACCGCGTGCGGGCACTACAGAGTACACTCAAGTCAAAGATGGAGGAGTTGCAGGCCCTGGACGGAGTGCTGGGTGACCGACCCTGAGCTGACTGTAGAGAAGTTTCACAGGTGGAAGGAGTAGAACCAGGAGCTGCACTCAGAGTGCCTGGGGGTCTGTGGAGGGGTGCAGGCAGAAGGTAGCTTCCAAGCCCTGATATCTGGCTCCAGAGAGCAGTCCCCGAAGCTCCTGCCCTCTGACTCTGAGGAGCCCTCCCATCTTTGCCCCCTTGACCCCAAAGAACAACCTCCAACCTCATGACCTTGAAAACTACCTCATCCCCAGCCTCTGATATACCCAGGGCAGTTTGTCCCTAGGTTCTGTTCAGGGCTGGAAATAGTGCCAACGCCATTTCTGCTCCTGTCTCCCCTGGAGTGAGGTGAAGTAAGCTTTTGCCACCTTCTTTCCAGAGAACCCACCCATCCACCCCACCCCCTAACCCCCCAGTCCTCAGATCTGAGGGACATGGCCTGATCCTCACTGTCCCTTAGTATTGCTCATTTCCTCAAATCAGTTCTGGACGGGAGTTTATTTCACATGATATGCACTTTTCCAGCAAATAAAGTCCATTTCTATGAAGTGAAGGAAGAAAAAAAAAAAAGTAAGTCATTACCCAACCATGAAAGTTGTATTGATTTTGACAGTTTATTTAAATAATTTTAAACAGGCAGTGTTTTCTAGATGGGGAAAAAGGACATGATTACAAAATCATTTTTCTTTTCAATTTTGAAAAATATATATTTGATGGTAGAGGGCATGAAAAATACATCTGCTTGTAATTAGATGTCTCAGAAAGGCAGCTAAGGAAGAAATTTGTTACAGGTAGCAAAATAGACATGATAATTATTTGTAGAGTAGGATACTATGATCAAAACTTCATTTGAATTTTCAAACTTCCAATTACAGTGAAATCTTGACTTATGAACTCAATCAGTTCCTGAGGGCTGGTTGTATCTCAAGTTGGTTGTAAGTCAATACAGCTGAAATCTGGATGTTTACCTGGGTACTCACTATAGATAACAAGAGGCAAATGAATCTTCCATTAACCTAATTAACCCAAGTTGTTTGTATGTCAGGCCAGTCGTAACTTGAGGGTCCACTGTATTTTATCTAATTTTGTTAAATGACATACATTTGTCTTTATTTTATTTCTTCTTTCTGCATTAAATTCTTTTATTGGTACATAGTAGGGATACAACACAATTACATTTCTCATTGGGAATTGTGCCTTTACATAATGCATCTTGGTTCTTATTTTTTCCCCATTCCTAGCCCTCCCTTCACCCCCTCCACCCTCCCCTATTTACAAAGACTTTATTTCCATTTTTTCCATTTCTCATCATTTTTCTTTTCCCTTCTTTCCTTTGCCCTGCCTCTCCCACTACCCCTACCCCTTTGGACCTTTTATTCCTATTTTATATTATCGATTATTCATTCTAATCATTGGTACATTTTAAGTATACAATATAATGACATTCATCATTGGAAATTTGTACCTTTACATAGTCTCTCTTGGTTCTTATTTTTCACTCATGCCCAGCCCTCCCTTCAACCACTCCAGTCCTCCCTATTTACAAAGATTTTGTTCCTATTTTTCCATTTTCTCATATTAATCCCATTCCCTTCTCTCCTTTCCCCTAGCCCTCCCACTTCCTTCCCCTTTGCCCCTTTTCTTCCTATTTCACATTACCTATTATACGTTTAGTCCTTATTTACACTTTCAGTTCTCACACCAGAGAAACTATTCAGTATTTATTCATGTGTGTCCTATTTATTTCACTTAAGAGTATCACCTCAATGTGCATCCACTTAGCTGTAAATGTCTCTAATTTCTCATTTTTTATGGCTGAGTAGTACTCCATTTTATAAAAAACCCCACATTTTCTTTATCCAGTCTCCAGTTGATGGGCATTGGGGCTGTTTCCAAGTTTTAGCTATTACAAACTGTGCTGCTATGAACATGGGCGCACATATATCACTGTGGTACGATTCTTTAATTCTTTGGGGAAGATCCCCAGCACTGGAATAGTGGGGTCAAATGGGACTTCCAGTCCTAGTTCTTTGAGGTATCTCCATACTGATTTTGACAGTGGTTGCACCAGTCTACACTCCCATCAGCAGTGGAGCAGCGTTCCTCTTTCCCCACAGCCCCACCAGCATTTGTTATTGGTTGATTTCATGATAGCAGCCATTCTTTCTGGAGTGAAGTGGAATCTCAGTGTTGTTTTCATTTGCATCTCCTGAATGACCAGTGATGTTGAACATTTTTTCATGTATTTATTTGCTATTTCTACTTCTTTGTCTGAGAAATGTCTGTTCATTTCAGATGCCCATTTTTGGATTGGGTCTTTAAATTTGGGAGGTCTGATCTTTTTGAGCTCTTTATAGATTTGAGATAGTAGACCTTTGTCTGAGGAAGAGCAGGTGAAGACTTTTTCCCACATTCTTGGTTGTCTCTTCACACTGCTGGTGGTTTTTCTTGTTGTGCAGAAGTCTTTTAATAAGAAGAGATCAAATTTGTTGATTGTTTGTGCTAGTTCATGGGCAACTGAGGTTTTGTTCATAAAATCCTTTCCTACATCGATGTCTTCAAGGGTTCTACCTAACCTCTGTTCCAACTGGTTCAGAGTTTCTATTTTAATATTTAGATCTTTAATCCATTTTGATTTTAGTTGAGTACATGGTGAGAGATACAGGTCTAGTTTTAATCTTTGGCAAATTGAAGGTCAATTTTTCCATCACCATTTATTAAAGAGGCTATCTTTCCTCCATTGAGGGTGTTTGGCTCCTTTCTCAAAGATGACATGGCTGAGTGTGTCTGGTGTTGTTTCTGCATCTTCTAATCTGTTGCACTGGTCCTCAAGTGTGTTTCTTTGCCAGTATCATGCTGTTTTTATCACAGTAGCTTTGTAGTAGAGTTGCAGGTTGGGGATTGTGATACCCCTGCCATGTCTCTGTTACCTAGAATTGCTTTTGCTATTCTGGGTCTCTTCTTGTTCCAAATGAATTTTTGGATTGTTTTCTCAAGGTCTATGAAGTATGCTGCTGGGATCTCAATTGGAATTGCATTAAATCTATATAGAAGTTTTGGAAATATGGCGATTTTCACTATATTAATCCTTCCTACCCAGGAACAGGGGATGTCTGTCCATTTTCTGATATCGTCTTCAATCTCTCTTTTCAGAGTGCCATAGTTTTCAGAGAAGAGGTCTTTGATTTCTTTCTTTAGGATGATTCCTAGGTATTTCAGTTTTTTGGATGCTATTGTGAAAGGAATTATTTGCCCTATTTCTCTCTCAGTGAGTCTGTCATTGGTGTAGAGGAAAGCTATTGATTTTTGTGTGTTGACCTTGTAACCAGCTACTTGACTGAATTTGGTTATTAAGTCTAGAAGACTTTTGGTGGAGTTCTTGGGGTCTTCTATATAAAGTATCATGTCATCTGCAAATAATGACAGTTTGACTTCTTCCTTACCTATCTTTATTCCTTTTATTTCTTTCTCTTGTCTAATTGCTGTGGCTAATGTTTCCAGAACTCTATTGAACAAGAGTGGTGATAGTGGACATCCTTGTCTTGTTCCTGATTTTAGTGTGAAGGATTTCAGTTTTTGACCATTTAGTATGATATTGGCTATTGGTTTTTCATAGATGGCTTCTATCAGTTTTAGGTAGAGACCATCTATTCCAATTTTTTGTAGAGTTTTTATCATAAATGCATGTTGGATTCTGTCAAATGTTTTTTCTGAATCTATGGAGATAATCATATGGTTTTTGTCCTTGGCTCTATTGATATAGTGTATTACATTGATTGATTTGGGTATATTGAACAATCCCTGCATCTCTGGGACGAATCCCACTTGATCAGGGTGTATGATCTTCTTGATGAACTTCTGCATTCTGTTTGCCATTACCTTATTAAGGATTTTTGCATCTATGTTCATAAGTGAGATTGGCCTATAGTTCTCCTTTTCGGTTGGGTTTTTCTCTGCTTTGGGGATGAAGGTGATGCTTGCTTCCAGGAATGAATTTGGGAGTATTGCTTCCCTTTCAATTTCATTGAGGAGCTTAAACAGTAGTGGCAGCAGTTCCTCTCTAAATGTCTTGTAGAATTCAGCAGTGAAGCCATCAGGGCCCGGGCTTTTCTTAGTGGATAAGTTTTTAATTACATTTTCAATTTCATTGGTTGATATTGGGTTGTTCAGAATTTTTAGGTCTTCTTCATTCAACTTGGGTAATTCATATGTACCTAGGAATCTGTCCATTTCTTCTGTGTTGTCCATCTTATTGGCTTAGAGGTTCTGGAAGTAGGTATTGATGATCCTCTGGATTTCTGCTGGGTCTGTTGTCATTTCACCCTTTTCATTCCTAATTGCATGGATTTGGGCCTTTTCTTTCCTTTTTCTGACTGACAAGTTTGGCTAAAGGCTTGCCAATTTTGTTGATTCTTTCAAAGAACCAATTCTTGGCTTCATTGATTTTTTGTATCGTTCTCTTAGTCTCCATTGCATTGATTTCTCCTCTGATCTTTATAATTTCCTCCCTTGTATGTGCTTTGGGATTGTCCTACTCTTCTTTTTCTAGAAGCTTGAGGTTCAGCATCAGGTTGTTTAATTGGGCTCGTTCTGTTTTCCTAATATGCAAATTCACTGCTATGAATTTTCCTTGTAAGACTGCTTTCATTGTGTCCCATAGATTCCAGTATGTTGTATTGTCCTTGTCATTGAATTGAAGGAACTATCTGATTTCTTCTTTCATTTCCTCTGTGACCCATTGGTTATTCAGAAGTGTGTTGTTAAATTTCCATGTGTTTATGAAATTTTTTGAGTTTCTTTTCCTATGGATCTCCAATTTCATTGCACTATGGTCTGATAATATACAGGGGATAACTTCAATTCCTTTGCACTTACTTAAACATGTTCTATGTTTGAGTATGTGGTCTACTTTGGAGAATGACCCATGTGCAGCTGAGAAGAATGTGTATTCTGATTTCATGGGGTGGAAGACTCTGTGAACATCTGTTAAGTTCATTTGTTCAAGAGTTCGATTGAGTTCTTGTATTTCATTACTTGTTTTTAGTCTAGTTGATCTATCTATTTGTGACAGTGGGGTGTTGAGGTTCCCCACTACAATTGTATTAGTGCATATATGACTTTTCATGTCCATTAGTATTTGTTTTATATAGTTGGGTGCACTAGTGTTTGGTGCATAGATATTTATGATTGTCATGTCTTCCTCTTGGATTGTTCCCTTTACAAGGATGTAGTGTCCTTCTTCGTCTCTCTTAATCTGTGTTGGTTTGAAATCTACTTGATCTGCAAAGAGGATAGCTACTCCTGCTTTTTTTCGGGTTCCTGTCACACGGAGTATTGTTTTCCACCCTTTAACTTTCAGTCTATGAGTTTCCTTTTGAATTAAGTGTGTTTCTTGTATGCAGCATATTGTTGGATTTTGCTTCTTGACCCATTCTGCCAGCCTATTTCTTTTGATTGGTGAATTGAGACCATTAACATTGATGGTTATAACTGAAACGTATTGACTTGTCATTGCCATGACTTTTTCTTTTTGTTGGGTTCTCCCCCTTTCCATTTAATTTCTTGTCATGCCAGATGGGTTCATTCTGCTTTGCTTCCTGGGGTTGTGATTCTCAATGTCTGTTCCTCGGATACTGTGTAAAATTCTTTGGAGTGGTGGTTTGGTATTCACAAAGTTCCTAAGGTGCTCTTTGTCATGAAAGTATCTTATTTCTCCATCCCTTTTGAAAGATAGTTTTGCATCAATCTGGGTTGGAGGCTGTTTTCTTTTAGGGCTTGGAATATGTCACTCCAAGCTCTTCTTGCCTTGATGGTTTGTGTTGAGAAGTCTGCTGTGATTCTGATGGGCTTTCCTTTGTATGTGATTTGTATGTTTTCTCTGACTGCTTGGAGAACTTTGTTCTTCTGATGTATTTCTGGAATCTTAACAATTATATGCCCATGTGTAGATTTTTTTTGATCAAGGCTCTTTGGAGTCCTATGTGCCTCACTTATCTGTATGTCACACTCTTTTCCCCTGCTTGGGAAGTTTTCTGCCATTATTTCTGTGAAGAATTTTTTATGTCATCTGCACTCCCTCCTGTTTCTTCTTTGACTCTAACCTGCCTTATGTTATTCTTCTTTGCATCATCTAGCAGCTGCTGGATTGATTTCTCATGTTCCCTTATAATTTTGAAGCAATTTTTCTTTTCCTGGTCACTAATTGCAATCTTATCTTCTATATCTGAAATTCTGTCCTCACATTGGCTCATTCTGCTGTGCAGACTTTCAGTGGAGTTTTTCATCTCCTGGAAATCTATTTGCATCTGTTTTATGGATTCCATTTGTTTCTTATGTTGGGATTCCATCATGTTCCTGAGCTCCTCTCTAGATTTATTTATCATGTCTTGCACTAGGGGAATAATTTCTCCTGTTATCTGAGATTGGAGTATAGTCCTCTTTTTCAGTTCGGTATTCCTCTGCTTTGGGGATCATTATGATGGTTGCTTCCAGGAATGAATTTGGGAGTATTGCTTTCCTTTCAATTTCATTGAATTGTTTAAACAGTAGCAGCAGTAGTTCCTCTCTAAATGCCTTGTAGAATTCAGTCTGAAACCATCAGGACCTGGGCTTTTCTTAGTTGGTAAGTTTGCAATTATGTTTTCAATTTCATTGATTGATATTGGGTTATTTAGAATTTTTAGGTCTTCTTCATTCAATTTCGGTAATTCATATGTATCTAGGAATCTGTCCGTTTCTTCTATGTTTTATGTTTTATTGGTGTATAAGTTCTGGAAGTAGGTATTGACGATCCCCTGGATTTCTGCTGGGTCTGTTGAAATTTCACCCTTTTCATTCCTAATTGCATGGATTTGAGCCTTTTCTTCCCTTTTTCTGATAAGGTTGGCTAAGGGCTTGTCAATTTTTTTGATTCTTTCAAAGAACCAACTCTTGGCTTCATTGCTTTTTTGTATCATTCTCTTAGTCTCCATTGCATTGGTTTCTGCTCTGATCTTTCTAATTCCTCCCTTGTATGAGCTTTGGGTTTGTCCTGCTCTTCTTTTTCTAGAAGCTTGAGGTTCAGCATCAGGTTGTTTAAGTGGGCTTGGTCTATTTTCCTAATATGAGTATTCATTGCTATGAATTTCCCTTGTAAGACTGCTTTCATTACTTCCTATAGATTCCCATATGTTTTATTTTCATTTTCATTTAACTGAAGGAACTGTCTGATTTCTTCTAATTTCCTCTGTGACCTATTGGTTATTCAAAAGTGTGTTGTTCAATTTCCATGTGTTTGTGAAATTTTTGTGGTTTCTTTTGCTATTGAGTTCTAGTATTTCATTACTGACTTTTTGTCTAGTTGATCTATCTATTTGTGACAGTGGGGTATTGAGGTCCCCTACTTCAATTGTATTTGTGCATATATTACTTTCCATGTCTATTTGTATTTGTTTTATATAGTTGGGCACACTGGTGTTTGGTGCATAGATATTTATTATTGTCATCTCTTCCTTTTGGATTGTTCCCTTTACAAGGATGTATTGTACTTCTTTGTCTCTCTTAATCAGTGTTTGTTTGAAATCTACTTGATCTGCAAAGTGGATAGCTACTCCTGCCTTTTTTCATGTTCCTGCTGCAAGGAACATTGTTTTCCACCCTTTAACTTTCAGTCTATGAGTTTTCTTTTTGAATTAAGTATGTTTTTTGTATGCAGCATATTGTTGGGTTTTGCCTCTTGACCCATTCTGCCAGTCTATTTCTTTTGATAGGTGAATTAAGACCATTAACATTGATGGTTATAACTGATACGTATTCACTTATCATTGTCATGACTCTTTTTGTTTGATTCTCCCCTTTTACATTTAATTTCTAGTCACACCCAATGGGTTCTTTCTGCTGGGCTTCCTGGGGTTGTGACCCTTAATGTCTGTTCCTAGGATGTTGTCTAAAATTTTTTGGAGTGCTGTTTTGGTATTCATGAATTTCCTAAGGTGTTCTTTGTCATGAAAGTATCTCATTTCTCCATCAAATTTGAAAGTTTTTCAGGGTACATCAATCTGAGTTGGAGGCTGTTTTCCTTTAAGGCTTGGAACACATCACTCCAAGCTCTTGTTGACTTGAGGGTTTGCATTGAGATGTCTACTGTGATTCTGATGGGTTTTCCTTTGTATGTGATTTGTTTCTTTTCTCTAACTGCTTGTAGAACTTTGTTCTTTTGTTGGGTTTCTGGAATCTTAACAATTATATGCCTTTGTATCAATTTTTTTTGATCAAGGCTCTTTGGAGTCCTACATGCCTCACTTATCTGTATTTTAAGTTCTTTCCCCCTGCTTGAGAAGTTTTCTGCCATTACTTCTGTGAAGAGTTTTTTTTTACATCAGCTGCACTCTCTCCTGTTTCTTTGTTGACTCCAATAAGTCTTATGTTATTCTTCTTTGCATTGTGTGGTAGCTGCTGGATTGATTTCTCATGGTTCCTTACAATTTTGAAGCAATTTTTTTTCCTGGTCACTAATTGGAATTATTTCTTCTATATCTGAAATTCTGTCCTCACATTGGCTCATTCTGCTGTGTATACATTCAGTGGAGTTTTTGATCTCTTGGAAATCTATTTACATCTCTTTTGTGGATTCCATTTGTTTCCTCTGTTGGGATTCCATCATGTTCCTCAGCTCCTCTCTAGATTTATTAATCATGTCTTACACTACAAGCACAACCTCTGCTGTTATCTGAGAAATGATTTCTGATTTCATTTTTTCAAGATCCTCTTTTATTGCCAGTTCAGATGGTCCAGGTTGTTTAGTATCAGTGTGTTCCATCTCATTTCCCTTTGGGGTTGCTGTAGGTTTTCTGGAAGTTCGGTTTTGAGACTTGTTTATATGTCTTCTCATTTTGACCCCAGTGAGGGTGGTGGTGCTATTGGCATCCACTCAGCTCCCATCCTCTGGGCTGGGAGCAGTGGAATGGCAGCCCAGAAGCCCCTTCCTCTGGGCTGGGAACTGTGGAATGGCAGCCTGGAAGCGCCTTCCTCTGGTTTGAGAGTAGTGGAACAGCCAGGGTAGATACTGTTAATGCTGAAGCCTTCGTGATATTTCATGTGCACTTCACATGTGAGAAAAACTAAGCCCAGAGGATATAAATCAGCATTTTCAAAATGTTAGAACATTTAGCAACATAATATCAAATCCCCAACTGCATATTCACCAAAACAACTATTTTGAGACTGAAGAATTTTAAAGAGGGGCCACAGATGTAGCTCAGTGGCACTGCACCTGCCTCACAAGCACAAGGCCCTGATGTTTGATCTCTGGTACTGGAAGAAAAAAAATTGCAAAGAAACAAATCAGGCACCAAAACACCCCATCAATGATTTTCATTGTTCAGCTTGGTGTTTTGTCACAGTCAGTTGCCCTATTGACAAGGCCAGAGCAGCACTGGGCTGCAGCCAATCCCCACTCTGCTGCAGAGTCATTATGACACTTGAGTAAGTTACTTGTACCTCCTGTGCACTCTCTTCATGAAACACAGAATACTGATCACTCCTCTGTTTCATTGTAGGTTACCATAGAGCCACATGTGAAAATATAATATTAATCACTGATACCCAGGATATCATTTTGTTAGGACTCCATTTAGTTTGTGAGCTATTTATCTCTGTCAACTGTCTGGCATGTAGTTGTGTACCTCAAAGTTCATACAACTGAAAGAAATGAAGTTTAGGATGCTTGATCTTCCCCTATGAAATGTGCTGTTCACACATTAGTAAACTGTTTATGTCAAGTAATCTATATGTAGCAGCATTTCAACATATGTGAGAGTATGAACATATCTACTGTCTATCTATCTATCTATCTATCTATCTATCTATCTATCTATATCCACTTACCTATCTATCTACATAACACATAATATTTTTAACTCAGTGGTTCACAAAGTACTGTATGGGTATCCCTCTAAGTCCCTCACACTTTTCCAGGATGTCTACAATGTCAAAGTATTCTGAGAATCATGCTAAGACTCTGTTTGCTTTTTTCATTTTTCTTTCTTTCTGCTTCTACAATGGTGTTTTCCAGAGCCCAGTGGCATGTTACATTACAGGGCATTGGATGCATTAGCAGATATGAAGATCCCGCCGTCTTCTACTAAGTATCATGTGTTACACAATATCACACACCTCACTAATTTGTATGAATTTCTAAAAAATATCTTATTTCTTACTTCTAGTACAGAAAACATCAGTGCATATGGCCTACATAAACAATAGTATTTTAGGTCCTTAATTATTTTTAAGAAGTAAAGAGTTCTCGAAAAACTCACTGATTTAGATGATACTCTAACTCTGTCTTCAATAAGGAACTGGTGAACATGGGTTTTCCGTAAAAATGATTTATTTCCTCATGTCTGAAGCTTCATTATTGTAGTCCTCATTCTGAATTACTGTAAGATTCTTTGGGAATCAGTTTAATCTGTGTTACCTCATTGTTACAAAATTGTTCTAACAAATGCAAAATACTTCACTTAGCAAACCTGGAACTGATAGTACTAATTTTCTTTTACTTTATGGTTTGGAGATTCAGTATAACTTTAAATGTAGTTAAGGACCAGGGAAATATTTTAACAAATGGAAGGGATAATTTAAGATTAAAAGAATAATGAGAAACCTTTTGTCCAACAAACTCTTGAATTTACATCACAAATGACAAGCTTCCTTATATGTGTTTCTCAGAAGATTAATTATCATTAATACTTCTTGAAAAATCTCTGGCTATATATAACACTGAATTCATTTTGCTGAGGTGAGCTTTACAATGGAATGTATCTACTTGAATACACACAGCCTCTTGGACCCAGGGGAAAAAAAAATCCATTCTTTGTCAGTTCTCTCTTCTAAATCTCATGTGATCAAAATTAGAACTTTAACGTCATGAAATGCAAAGAAAATAGATGTGTGAACATGCTGACAGAATATAGAATAGTTTTGCATGTTAAACACATCTGAGTAGCCCAGTCTTCCTGGGTATGCAGCAAGCCAAATGTGTTTCATAAAGAAATGGAACCCCCAAATCAGCTTCAAAGGATAAACTTAAAACAAACAAACTACAAAATAAAATAACACAAAAGCTTCTTGTGGCTTTTCTATCCAGGTAGCTCCAGGGAATCAACTTATCTCACAAGTTCAGCTAGCTTAGTGATGGCTATTTTTCTGCAGCACCCCTATCAATTATTTACAACTATAATTGCACAGTTTTTATAAGTGGCTAACTCAGAATTTCTCAAAAGTTTGCTATTCCTAGGGGGAAGTTCTAAGTTTCTTGGTTCCCTGAGAGAAAAATTGGCAAAAAAAAGTCCTTATGGTAAATTGAAAATATAAATCCTCATAAGAAGTGAAGAATTAAATAGCTTGAAATAGTTGAGCTTGGTAACTTCTCTTCCTAGACAGAGTCCATGCTTTCTTCACAAGACCCTGCTCAAACCATTTTCTTTATCTCTGGGTGTTCAATGTTAAATAAGACATCCTAATTTTATTTTTTTTTGCCAATTGGAAAAGTGAGATAAAATAAATCACTTAGCAAAATACATGAAAGATAGTATTTTATCCTTTCTAAGTCTCTCTTTTACCCCTATTCTTTCCCTCCCTTCCTTCTTTCCTTCCTTTTTCCTTCTGTTTTCCCTTCCCTCTTCCTTCATTTCTCTCTCTCTCTCTCTCTCTCATTTCTCTTGGTGGTAAGTTTGAATGTATTTATTATAGAAATTATAATGATGATAATTTTTAACATTATAAAGCCAAGTGATTTATAATGAATATTTGTTAATAGTAATATTTGAAAATATTTTCTCTGGTGATATTACTTTATTTAGCAAACCATAATCATTCATTTATTTTTATTTCTTTGACAAGTTGCAGCCCCTGTAAACTGGATAGATATACTTGAGGGGCATATTACCAGATTACCTGGACCAAATTCTTATAAACCAGGATTATTCAGGGTGCTTCACAGAAATACTATCCTAGATAATGACTGTCACAGCACCTCAGTGCTTCCGCACATAAATGGTCTTTCCTTCAATTCTTCTTATAGGATGGAGTTTCAGTGATATGGATTTTTATATCTTAATGCTTATTTCACTTATATTTCCTCTTAAGAAGCTCCACAAGATTTAAATTAATTTATAATAATTCGATCAAATTCTTTGAAAGGAAATATTTTTAAATATACTCAATAAACAAAATTAAATAACTATGGGTCACAGTGTTGTTTAATAACAATTCATTAAATATTTGTTAGCAAAAGGTCAGTGGATGAAAACAAATATCTTTGTTCCACAGAAACATCTTGAAGTACTTTAGTATGCTTTGGGGTCATGAAAACTCCAAACACATTTTGTCAAACACACTTTCCTCCACTTAGAAACCTATGTGGGTAGTCAGGGAAAAGCAATCTGTATGTTTCTAATTAATTTACACTTAACTCATCAGAATGTTGTTTTCCAAGAGCTATTTGATGTTTAAGATCCCTTATGAGCCTTTCAAATATGTTTTCTAAGCATTTTTCCTTTGAACCAAAAAGTCCCTTTTTTTCCTGAAGCAAATGGAATTCAAGTCTCAAAAGGGTTAGTTTGGTTCAAAAACTTGTCAGACTCACATAATCTGACAAAACATGTTCTCTCACTTAAATGGATTAACTCATGAAACAGGCATTAGGACTTCAGGGACATTTCATACAATTAGGCAAAGATTTACTTAAAATGGCCGCAGTGTTAATGAAAGTTTTGTTTATTTAGCAATGCTCTGAAATAAAAAAAATGTTAAATACAGTTATATGAGTGGGCATAGGTACTGCTGCAGGAAAATGCAAATTAGATAAAAATATTTTGTCTGAAAAGTGCACATTTGTTTTTATAGTGCATGTGTAAAGGTTTTATTCTAGAATTATCTTCCTGGTTTTAGTACTAAAGTCATGCTATTCAAGGGAGACTTATAGATTAGCATAATCAAATATCACTTCTCTCACCCTGTTTACAAAGATGCTGAAAGCAGTAATTACTACAGTAAAATACAATAACATATCCACAGCACAACCATTGACAAATGTCCCAGGTATGCCATGTTTCATTATATTTGCATGGCCCAAGAGTGCATGAATGTTATATTTTCATTTTAATTCCTTCCTTGATATGATTCTTACAAGGCCCTTTGATTTCTTTCTAATAGCCACTTAGTTTGAAATATCTACAATGATTTTTAAATCCATCCTGTCATAATTACCTGACTTACTTTTTCCCCATTAATTGCAGTAAAATTTTTGTTTAGAGGCTTCTTGTGAACTCATATACTGCAGCAGAAAGTTATTGGAGCTTCCTGTAACTTTGTTTTCTGTCTCCAATATGTAAGAGTTCTTAGATATACTTTTGTGATTTTTTTCACCATTTATACTCATTTTCCTCTCAATTCAGGCATCCAATAATTCATTATTTTCCTATAATTCCTGGTTAATAATTAGTCATATAGACTTTTTCTTTAA
Organism: Heterocephalus glaber; assembly: GCF_053883595.1. Classification (NCBI taxonomy): domain Eukaryota; kingdom Metazoa; phylum Chordata; class Mammalia; order Rodentia; family Bathyergidae; genus Heterocephalus; species Heterocephalus glaber. The sequence goes on along the minus strand of NW_028258310.1, from coordinate 4,214,144 downwards.
CTTCCTAACTAACTTCATTTTAGTTCCCAGACATGCTTATTTAGAGGCTTTTGCACTATTACCAATTACTATATTAGGTAATTTTATATCCTCATGATGGTATAGCCAAATGATTGAGTCCATTAATTACATACAAACTATCTAAATGTTACATATTTCTATTGCCAGGACAACTCTCCTTTTTTTTTCTAGAACAAATTGTTGTTGGAAATAGCATGAAAAGCAAGGTAATTTGACCATACTGTACCAGACAAATGTAAATTTCTTGAATTCAAAATGCTTTTATTTAGAACAAGGTATTGTATAACTTCTGGAGTATTTGATATCCCAGTTAGAAAATATTTTGAACCTCAATCTCTTAGGTTAAATTCAGAAGTATTTTCATAGAAACTATTATTTCAGTATACACATGGATATTTTAAAATGAAAAAATCTTCTAAGTCCATTATTATCATTTCAATGAAATGTCAGATGTTTTTTTGCAGGAGGATTCAGAGATTTTGGGAAATATATGTACTTTATCCTGACAGAGATTATAATCTAAACACCAGAGTTTCATTTTCTTTCCATAAAATGTCTATACACCCACATTTTTCAATTTCAAATTTATGTTCAATGCCTACCTTTTAAAATAAAATTTATTTTTAAAATTTTTTTAATCTTTTGACTTTTATTAGTAATTGGTTGCAGGACATAATGATCACCTTTACTATAGGGAACTGGTACACAAAATGAAGTTTAAAATGTCAATGAAGCAACCCTCAAAATAAATTTCCTTTGAATTCTGAATGCCCTTGCATATCTTTCAATGAAAGAGCTGGCTCTGAGAAAGAACACTTTAAAAACATTATTACTCTTCCCTCCTCTTCTGCCCTTGAGACTTTAATTTGCAGGCAGCATCAGTGGTGAAAGATGAAGTGACTGTGGCAGTTTCATCACAAGCCAGAGGACATTTAAATAGAGCTGTGCATGTGTGGGTTGTAGGCTATTCCCTGATGAGAACCACAACAAACAGCTCGAGCATACTTTCCACATTGGCAAATTGCTATTGGGAACCTCTCCAGATCACTTGTGGATTATAAACCCATTAGTTAGGACCTATTCTCCTATTGGCTAAAATTCAATGTATTGTCAAAGAACAAAGAGGTACTAAGTCATTACTTTCCAGTAGATTCAGTATGACTGTAGTTAAAGCTCAGCTAAACAGGACACGGGGGCAGGGAGAGGAAGAGAAAAGGCAATTTCCTAACACTTGATAGTAAAGAGAAAACAATTTTTACTAGCTTCCATAAGATTTAATAGTTGTTTCCCCAGTTATTTGAGATGTTGTTATGTTTAAATGGAAGAAGAGAACTACCCAAATAAGGTTTAATATCATCCATTCTGATGCAAATATCAACTCAGTAACTACATTTAAGCATAACCAAAAATTGAATTATCCCATAGGGAAGTTAAAATCCCTTTTAACATGTGAAAAATTTTATTTGTGAATAGAAATACTTTATCCAGACCAGAATTCTACCCTGTAATTTTACTATAGAAAGTGTAAAACTTCAAAAAGAATCACAAAACTGAATAATCTGAAGCCATGTTTGTCACGTGTCCACTTAGTGAACATATATGCTGTACATCATAGCGTGTTTTTATTATGTTTTGCTTTCTTTGAACTCAAGGGCAGGGTGAGAGCATATTATTGGAAAGACATGATTTTTCTCAGGTCAGTGGGGCTATTGAGAAGAGTTTATATTATTTTTCTTAGGTAGTGAGAAAGCTGCCCTTGGTCAAGAGTGAAGTTTAAAAAAAACCTTGAGATATTATTTTGGCATTGTTTTAGGTGTAAAAGTGTTATATTCTGAAACATAATATTCTAAAGTTTGTTTTAACATGGAAATATTTTCAAATCTGACTAAGTTGTTGAAGTTTCTCACCACAATGCCTTTCTTTGTTTTTAATGGAAAAGAACAAATATTTTTAAAATTTTGGTGTTTGCTTTTACTAGGGGGAAACTGCTCTAAAAGCAGGAGGGTAGTGTGATATCTAAAATTGAAAGGGTAAATTTCTGCTTTATCATATAAGTGCCATTTGTAGTGAAAAATATTTTTAATTTAAAAGTGAATTTGGAGATCTGGCCATGCCCACTGTACATCACTTTAAAATTATTAAAGTAGTCTGATTTAATAGAGTGAATCATCTCAGGCTGAGAAGTACTTCACTTTGCACTGCATAAGCTCAGATGTTAGAACCTGATCACTTCCCAGATGAAGAGCTTATAAAAAATATGAAGTACTCTAATAATTTTAAATTACTCTATATTGCACATTTTCAGGTCTCTGATCACCTCCAAATTCAAGTGCTTATAAAACTCCTCCCATAATTTTAAATTGCTATGTGCACAGTAATTTAAAACTGTGAGAGTGCTTCAAAGTTTTTTAATAAGTGCTTTAATTTAGAAGCAAGTTGAGCAATACTCTAGGATAACTTCAAGAAATTATTAAACTGATATAAAAATTTATCCTCTTGAAAGAAAATTACATTATATACAAAAGGGTGTGGACTTTGAATGACTATATATGGGGATGAAGGTACAAAATGCTCAGGCGCAATCAGTAAATAAAATGGAATGAGGGTCTTGGAGATGTTTGTTTTGTTATCTTTGCTCATTACAGGCATGATGTGTGAGTTCTTGAAGCTCTACCAGGTATATCAATCGCCTTAAAGTGAAGACATCCTCATTTAGAGGATCTCACTCAACTCTCAGCATTTTCAAGGCTGTTGGGACATTTCCCATGCAATTATGGGGCAATAGTATTGTAAGATGAGTGTAATATGTTTTGGAAAAAGGAAGAAGGACATGGGAGAGAAGAGATGAGAGTTTCTGTTGAGGTTGGCTTTCCCCTCCATCCTCTCAGCAAGCAAGGCGGTTTCTGGACTCTCCTGACTAATTCATCTCACCCTCTGCAGAGGTGAATCCAATGTCCCTTCAAGTGTACTCATGGAAGAATGAAATTGTTTTCATTAAAACCAGAATTCCTCTTGTGAATCAATGTTTCTATTCCAGAGGAACACTTAGATATTTTTTTTTCTGACTGTCTGCCATCATTGTTACAATGCACCAGTCAATTTGATTTTGAATACTATGCTATCTTCCCTCACAGGTGTAGCATTATTCCACAAATAATGTGAGGTACAAACTGTCAGCTCCCTGTTTCCCATATGTTCTCTAAGTTATTTTTTCTTTTTCTTTTTGATGCTGCTCAGGTAAACAAACTGTGTTTTGAGCAAGTCATTTGGTTTGTCTGACTGTATTACCAGAAGTACCTGCAATATTAAAGTGTTTGACAGGCACATCAGCCTCTGATAGATTTATTTAGAATTTTACAATGTCTTTGATTAATAACTCTAAATTGATACATAAAACATAAGAATGCTTTTGTCAAGTTTTTGAAACTTAGGATGTATAATATATTGTGATTCCTTGCACATTTTCAAATTTTGCTAACTCCTCACAGCCTTACTGCTAAAAAATAAAGACATTTACATTTTACTGAGGTCAAAATGAAATAAAGGGAAATTGGCTGCCTGTTTTAGCAGTTTATGTTTCCATATAGGAAATTATGTACACCTTTGGTTCTAAAGTATAATAAATGGGAGAATGGAAGCCATTATTGGGTAAGTTGCTATAAATATTACCCACGAACATAAAAGATTTTAAATAGTTCTTATCTCCAGTTTTGGCTCATAAAAATATTCCCTGAATATAACTATAATTTTTAATTTTCTAAATATTAAAAATTAATCTTTGGAAATACCGGGAAACAAAACTTTCTGAAATGTAACATCACATATATATACACAGGAAAGAGCACACATATGAAAGATCTTAAAAAGGCAGACAAAGGAAGATATATGAAAGATCTTAAAAAAGAAAGTACCTTTTCTTAGGAACATTCATCATTTATCTTGTGTCACTACTGTTTAGAACATTTCTAACATTTTTTACAACTGTATTCTGTGTCTCTAGTAGAACATCCATCAGTGGAGTGGAAATATAGGCTGAACTCTTGTAGAAAGGAATTCTAGGATTCATTAAAGTGGTTAGTTTGTGTTCACTAACAAAATCTGGTTATAATTTTAGGCTAGAATCATCTCAATGTTTTTCTGCCTGACATGATTTGTTTATAGTTCCCCAATCTCTCTAGACACTCATTTTAAAAACCCTCCATAATGGTTTTGTTCTTATTTTGGAAAAGGAGGCAGGAGCGAAGGAAGGGCAGGAATCTTTTTTTGCCTGAGTCAATTCTGGGCAGTGATGAAGACTGCTTTCTTACCATCATCAGTGAAAGACCATCCTTTTACCTGCTCAGCTTATTAGTCATATGTACTGCCTTAAGCTATTGCCCCAAAGATCAATACCCTGATTTCCTTTCCATCTGCCTAGGCCCAAGATAATTAGGCTCTTTACTTTGTTTTGTATATAATGAAGGAGGCAGCGTAGTGCTACTAGAGGAAAAAGGCTATCTCCCTGTGGTAAATATATTGACATTTACAGACACCGACAGAGTACAACATGCCGTGAATAATGAAAAATTGGACTGCTTTTCCCTCTTTCTCTGCTTTCTGCTTTCGAGCTGCTGCATCCCACCGTGAATTACTAGTTACAAAGAGAAGGGACTGCTTAGGGACTGACAATCCAGAGCATTTACAATTAGCTGAATTGATTAACCTTTATAAATGCTGTTACTTTATGAGGTGTTTTTCTCAGCCCTGGTTTAACAGTATTCCTTATTGATTCAAAATACTACTTAAAGGAAGCCCTGATTTGCCTGTGACTTTACCAGTCATAAGTCTGCCTTGGTAATCACTTTTGCATGTTCTTGGGAAATCTTGACCTAAGAGACTGATTGGCATTATGTAAATGAGGCCCATGGCTCGCTCTTGGTAAGGTGCATAACAGCAGAAGCCAAGGTGCAGACGTGCCTCCCTGCAGCACAACAATGAGATTGGCTTCTGTGACAGCATCTCTCTGATGGTCAGCTTCCTTGCTCTAATTCCTTGACTTTTATTGAGGTTTCCTTAAATAACTTTGTGTGTGTTCGTGCATGTGTGTGTGTGCGCTCGCGCGTGTGCATGCGCGCTCATGTGCTCACCTGCATGTAAAAGCAGAGGGTGATGAAAAATTGTCAAAAAATAGAATGTTTAGCTTAAAATTTTTAGGACTATAGACTGACTTTCAGTGTCACTTTTGCTAGCAATCCTAAAGGCCTTGTTGTAATCAGTTACATTCAAAAAAGCTCTGTCCTCAGAAATAAATATCTCCTAGAAATGCATGCCTTGCTTCCCTCATGCTTTTGAAATCTATATGAATACAAATTAAATATCATTTGTTTTTCTTCCCTTTGTTTCTCCCTCTCTTTACTTTCTTCATTTTGTCCTTCCTTTATTCATATCAAAGAACAGTTTTCTGTGATCTTAAAAATATAAGATGCTGAGATAATATGGAGCAAATCCTCCCTCTGTCCCATCAGGGTCCCTAAACACTTCGGAATCCAAGACCAGCTATATGATTTGCGAGGTTCCAAGGAAAATGGAAATACCAAGCCCCTTGTTTGACCATAATTATTAAAAATTTCTAAAGAATAATGTCAGAATCTTAAATCCAATTTAGGGCCCTCGTGAGCATGAAGCATTGTATGACTGCATGGGTCACACGTGCAGGAGACAGACCTTGCCTCCAGCTTGGGTGCTGCTTTTTTGGAGAGATTGTAGGAGGGATGCACTTGAGGTGGATATTGTTTTTTCCAACTCAAATTTAAACTTCCTTAATATTGAGACTAGTTTATCCTGGATCGTGCTGAACTATGTATGCTTGTTTTTCACTTGAACTATTGTTTAGTCTTTCTGAACTGAGAGCACCAACCCTCTTGATATCTTCTTCATATTGAGGGAAGCAAAGCCAGCCCCAGGCAAGTTGAAGCACTTCTATCCATGCCAGAGTTGTAAGAATGGCAAGTCTTTCATTTCATTTACCCAGTTATGTCTTTAAAAAGTTTGTTTTACTTTATATGGCGCAACTAAATATTTGGCTTAATGCACATCCAACTACATGTTCATTTATATGAATATGCATATACATATTTAAATGTATAGGATTTTAAAAAATATACAGAGGTGCTTTATAGAATTGACATAACATTCTAAGACACAGACAGACAATGATGGAAGAAAGCCATTTTTAAAAAATGAAGTATTGATGAATTTTTAAAGAAAAAAAAACCAGGGAGCTGCTCTAACAAAGTCTGCAGCATTCACAGCATGACAAACAAATTAGAAAACAGCAGATGCAGCACAAATTAAGATGTATTTAGCACAGCAGCCCATCAGATGTGTGAGCGTCTTTTGAAACTCGGCTTTGCAAGGTTGATGTATTGCACTGTAGACAACTGATAATGAACACTCCTAGCAATTACACATGGTAATACTGAGGAATCAGAATTGTGCTGGTCCCAGTGGGCAAAAAAAAAGGGAAAAAAATCTAAAAAACCTCAGTGTGAAACTTACTTCCTTATGTGCTTCCAAAGCAAAGAGACTGTTTCAATTTATGTACTGGTATGTTCGAATTTGGCTTTTAAAAATTCCTCCTTCATTTTAATTACCATCTGATTCTAAAGTGTCATTAAATAAGTATGAATTCTGTTGCAGTTACACACATTTTATGGCCAATCTGATGTCTTTCTTTTATGGGATGCATTATTTAGTAATCTTACATTAAGACAATAACTTCAATCATTGTGCCTTCAAATGGCAATAACCATGGTAATGGCTTTCTGCTTCCTGACTCTGTCATTTTGTTTTCCCTTTAATATTAGAATATTGGTTTTATTTTTATGTTGCGAATTTATTTCTACATGATGTTACTCACTTCAGCCCCCAGATTTCTATTTTCTGAGAGTGGGAGTACCTTTGCAGTAGAGAACAAAGCATGGAAGGCCATGCAATAGACAAAATTTTGTCCAAACCCAATGTGCAGATTAATGATACACTGTTAAAGTTTGCTTTTTAAAAATCAACATTTGATTTAAGAAAATTTATATTTTCATTCTAGAAGGGTTACCTTGCTGTCACTATAGAATTAGCAGCAGTCCAGCATTATGCAAGTATAGATTTTAAAAAATATACTGAACTTGAAAGAACACACTGAAGAATAAGCTAAACAATGTAAAGGTGTAAAAACAGCAATAAATAAGAACAGGAAACCTAATTGGCATGTTCTTCTTAGGAAGAGAGAGCTGACAGGTGATTTAATATTCGATCTTCCTATGTTAAAAATTTTAGCTCATTCAGATATTCACGGTCTTAAAGTGGTCAGCATCACAGGAATTACTTCTACATAAAATTTTTTCCTCTTACTCTGTTTTAACAAATCTGTACTCTTATTCACAGACATTCAAAAAACAACATTCTGTCATCAAATTCTAAGTAAATTTGAGAGGATTGTGAGTGAGAATTGATACATTATATTCACATTTTTAAAAGACAAATAAAAATGTTGACATGAATATGCTGATTGGGCACATCATGAGCACAAAGGGCAGAATTTATTTTATAAGGTTGTGGCCTTTCCTATCAACCTAGAGAGAGTTGTGCACACAGTGCTGTCCTGGATTCCCACAATAAAGAAAATTTTCACAATGTCTGGAGGACTTAATGTCCTACAAATGCAGAGGACTTTCTTAAAGTCCTTGCAGCAGGAATCCACTTAGGTAGCATCAGCCTGGGCTTGCAGTCAGAGCAGAATATCTACAAAAGGAGAGGTGGTGACATCTACACCATAAATCTGAGAATCATCTGCTGCCAGATCCTGCCATTGTTGCTATTAAAAACCCAGTGAGGTCACTGAAGTTTGCAGTTGCCACTAGGGTCACTTTTATTGAGGGGAGCACTCTAAAAACCTTCACTAACCACATGTAGGCAGACTTCTGGGAGGTGCATCTTCTGGTGGTTACTGATCTTAGGATTGACCACAAACCTCTCACAGAGGTGCCTTGTGTAAACCTGCCCATGAATGCACTTTTCAACACAGATTATGTTAGGGACATTGCAGTCTTCTGTGTTGGGCGGCTCATGCTGTGGGTCTGATTGGTGGATGCTGGCCTGGGGATTTCTGCACATGCTTGGCACCATCTCCTGTGAATACCCAAGGGAGCTCATACCTGATACCTACTTCTATAGAGATCCTGAAGAGATGAAAAAGAAAGAAGCCTGCTGCAGAAAACACTGTGACCAAAGAGGTATTTCAGGGTAAATATTTCAGGGACTGTTATAGCTCCCGAGGTTACTGCAACTTGGCCCAAGGTAGTGGGTTGGTTTGCAGTGTGCTGGCACGTTCTGTACCTGTTCTGCAGGTATTTATTAAAGACTAGCTGCAGCTCCTGATGTTCATGCCACTAAAAGGGGAGGAACAACCACTGAGTGGCCTCCAGCTATTGGCCTACAGGCTCTTAAACAGAAAATGGAACAGTGATTAGAAATTATGTGACTCAGCTGAGAGGTCATGAACTAAATCAATATGGATTAATGTCTGCCTGCAGAAGTTTTATTTATTTAATTTTCTTTTCAGGGTATAAAAAATTAATTCCACCATTTTAAAATCTAGAGATATTATGCAAAGATTCAGATTTCAGCTCTTGACTGACTCCTAGAGAGGGCTTTGTTTTCCCACCTAGGCACAGTTGAGATCTCCTGCTTTCCAGGAAGCTGGTGCTCTCCAGGTTTCCAGTCTCCACCCACTTGCTTCCTGTCAATGAGCACGCCCCCTCCTTCAGTGCTGTTCATTATCCTAGTGCACCATTGTTTTTTTCAAATTCAAGGAAGTCTTTTTAGTTTACTTCATTTGTGATAAGTGTCAGCCCTTAGAGACATTGATGCTTTTGGCTATGGATGCCAGTAGTATCCTCTTTTATAAAATCATAGAGATAAGTTAGAGATCTTTTTCATATCAAATATTCTATGATCATATCATATATTTCGATTTATATAAGCATACATAAGGAAGATGGATTAAGTGGAATAGGGGCAGATGTTTGGTGGGCGTGAGGACAAACTACTAGAAGAAAATGTGAAACACTGAACTCTATTATCTAATGGAAATTTTAAACCCTTTATGCATGAATGATAATCAGTAGAACACATCTGTAGAACATCTTAGTATCTTTAAAAAAGCTGTCACCTAGAAATTTCTTTGAGGCCATTTCATGAAACTCTGATTTAGATAAAAATATAGATAGTAGGTGATAGATTATTCCCTTTGGGATGAGGTCCACTGTGGAGGGTGTGAGGGGTAAATTAAGGGCCTTTTTCTGGCTGTATAATTCTATTTTTCGTCAGAACTATGACGTTTTCTAAAAGAGTACAATAGTCCTGCCTTGTCTGCAGGCGCTATGTCTCAAGATTCCCATTGGATGCCTGTGTCCTACATGTACCATGGAAGATGGAAGAACAGTAGAGTAACCCAGAACACTGCAGTACTGTATTAATGAGATTCAGGAATGACCTTCTTAGTCCTTATAGGTGCAATCTTCTGGAGTAAGACCTTTTAATAAGAAAACTTCAGGTTTCTTCTTTGTGTACACAATACCAGTGTTATGATTATTTTATCATTAGTAAGAGTTTCAACAGGTTTTGGAAAATTATTTGCTTGAGTCTTGGAGATGAAGGAGAAGGTAGTCATTGTAGGAGTCATCTTATAATGATGAATAGTAATATACTAAGCCCATGGCACTATTAAGTCAGGAGAAAAGAAACCAAAGTATGTCTAGATGATCATTTTATTGAATACCAGAAAACAAAATGCAAACTGTTAGGTGTTTGGGTAGCACATTTTTATAGTAAACTTTTTTTCCCCTTTGATACCAGGGATCGAACTCAGGACCTTGCATTTGCCAGGCAGGCATAGTGCCACTGAGCTTCATTGCCAGCCCTATATTAAACTTTTTTAAGGGGAGCAAAATTTGCCCTGTCAAGAGCTAGTTATATTCTTTGCCTTATTTAACATTCAAACTATAGCATTTGACCTTCATTTTCATCCTATGTAATATTGGTAGTTATTAACAGTTATTTTATGTGATAATTTTAAAATTAGACAAAATTGCCAGCCATAGTACTGCAATTGCCTTTCATCAGGAAGTGAGAGGAATTCTGTCTGGGCAAATGAGGCATCATTTTAGGTTCATAAAATGGAAAAATGAATCTGGCTGTTTTTGGTTTCATTTTATTTTAGTTTTAGTCCCCACTCTCTGAACTCTTTGGCTTAACTGTTTATCAGTATATAATCCCCAATAAAATATAGCTGCATTTTATTTAAGGATAAAGACCCTCTAGACATGAAATCATTTCCAGATAAAAGCCAGATATTCTTTGTTCACATAGGTTATTTTCTGTTCATACTCTGCTCATCCTGTGCTTTTATCTTTCTGTTGAATGCGTTCTCTATTACATCCTAGTTAATGCACGCTTTTGTGAATATTGTGTGATGATAAAAGTGCGATGTTAAGTTGAATAGTCAGACTTATAACTCAATAATGGCATTTGTAGTGCAGACTTGTTGCTGACAATGTTGGAGCATACTGTCTTCCTTAGAAATACAGGGTCAGTTAAACATAGTGATTTTGAACTTTACTTTTTGCATTGTGGTAATTTTTGAAACAAAGGATTATTTTCCTGTATATTTGAAGGCGGAGCTTTAATAATAATAATACTTTCTAACATTTTCATTTGTTGTTATAGTTTGCATTTTGTCTAAATTATTACTTTTAATCATCTCCATAGTCTTGTAAATTGAATATTAGTAATCCCATTTTACAGCTGAAAACTTGAGGATCAAGAATATTATGTCAGGGGCTGGGGATTTAGCTCAGTGGTTTCGCCGCCTGCTGTACAACAAGGACCTGAGTTCGATCCCGGGTACAAAAAAAAGAATATTATGTTATACCAAACCTGGAGAACTAAGTGATTGATTTCTTGTGTCTTTATACAAGACTGGTAATTGCTACAGTATTTTCTTGAAAACTTGGTTTTCCTTTTTTACCTCTTTATTGCTTCAAAAGACCACTGAAATTTTGTGTATTCTTTTTTCCCTCAATTCCTCTAGCAAAACTGCCTTTTCCTTGCTCTGCTTGATTCTTTTGCTTGATTCAGATGGAAATCATGAATCTGCAAAGCACAGTTCTGCCAGCAGTCCTAATGTCATGTTGGATACCCACAGCTAATACACCCAGCTGCTAGTCACTGCTGCTGCTGCTGGCCATCACCATCCAATCACAACTCGTGCTGGACACCATAGGTCAGTGATGGTGAACCTTTTTGCTGTGGTATCCTTGCCATAAGTTTGGCACCATTGCCATAGGCTACTTCTTCTGGGAGCCATGTCTCCACCACTGGTCTTCATTGACTGCTGGTCTCCGGAGCTCTTTGGTGTTAACAGCTCTGTTTATTCTCTTTGTCTACACTACTCAGGATAAAAATCCGAAGTAGATTTACAGGACTTTTGGCTCCCACACTATTGGAGAAATAAATCACAAGAAGGTTTACAGAATACCTAAGCAAGTCTTTATTTTAACAGGGCCTATGCTGTAGCACCAGGTCGCCTAGTACACAGGAGAGAGAGCCCTTTTAGACTAAAACCCAAGGACTATGTGGAAAGTGCTACTCATGTAGTAGCTCGGAGGCCTGTTTCAGTGAGGATGAGGGCTGAAACAGGGAATCTTCTGGAAGGCTTACTATGAATGCTGGATATGTAAATAAGGGGCCCAGATTCCTCCCTTTCTGATCTTAGCTACTCTGGGGTGCCCTCTCCTCTCCTCTTCAAAAATGAAGCAGTATCTTCTGAAGTGGCTGGAGCTGGGGAGGGGCACCCTACTTCCTGACTGGCTACACTCTTGTTGGAATGGAAAAATGGTGGTTTGACAGTCAGAGAGAACACAGAAGCAAACTGTTCCAGTCCACTGGGGTGCAAGGGGAAGCAAAGGGAAGCAAGGAGGAGTGGCAGACAGCTACTAGCTAAGCCACACCCGCTCCGGCCAGCAGGAGTAAATGAGTCAGGCAAGCCTAGTTTGTCTCAGCATGATCTTCATCCATCAGAAACCTTAATATACTTCTATGGGATTAGAAGCCAACTTTCTGTCCTTAATAAAGAGACAGTTCTCAAAAGCATTTTTCTTTTGAGAAAAAGTTTCACAATAGTAAAAATAAGAGATTTCTAAGGGACTCTTGAAGGAGATAGGCTTCTTTCATCCAGACAATAAATTTAAGGCAAGGAACAATTACTGATTATTGTAGGAGACTAGAATATGCCTCCCAAAATATGAAGGATTATTGAACTAAAGATAGTTAAGATGCACCAGATTAAGAAAGCTCTGCCTTTCCTCCATTTTCACCAATGCAGGACAAGGAGTTACAAAGACAGAAGTTATCTTATCTACCTTCATCTACCAGGGAGAATAAAAGCCACTGGAGATAGCTTTAGAGCTTCTTCAGCCTTGAGATTATATCTGAGGAATTTATTTTAACAAGCTTTACTAAATAAACTTTCCCTTCAAATGTTTTTGTCTTCCCCTCAATTTGTCAGCTGATTTGAAGTCTGTTTCATTTGTTGTGTTACTTTAACAGCTTTCTGTCTCGGTTACAGATGCAGCTTTTGTGTGGATGTTGAGTGTTCCCCAGTGGCCTTTAAAAGCTTGGTGCTGGGTGGCTGCACTGGAAGGTGATGGTCTTCAGGAGGCAGGATCTAGTAGATGGCCTCTATATCCTTGAGGATTTTCCTTTGAAGGAGGTTTTGGAATCCCAATCTCTTCCTCAGTTCTTTTTGTTCCCTGGTTTGTGATGTGAAGAAATTTGCTCCTCCCTGCACTCTTGCTTGTATGTACTACTTCATCACAGGCTCAGAGCAATGAGATGATCAGTCTTTGACTGGAACCTGCAAAACTGTGAACCAACAAATCTTTTCCCTTTATAAGTTGATTTCTCAGATACTTTGTTATCATAACAGGAAGTTGACTAATGTATCTGCTATATAAACTGAAATTCAAACTCGTTTCTTTGAGAGCTGCTCATTCTTTGGGTGTCGCCCATGAAAATATGGAATATACATATTAATAAAGTTCTGTTTTTCTCTTATTTTTTATAGCAGTAGTCTGTTCCAATAATTAACCTATAGGAGCTATAATTTTTATCTACCTGTATCTCACTCATCAATTGGTCCATCCATTTTTCCATCATTTTATCCATCTGTCTTAGAATTGTAATTTAGAAAAGAGATATTTTTACTGGTGCATATTGTAGTACAGAATAATGAGATTCGTGATGATATATTGGTGTATGTGTATAACATTTTGATTATTTTTATCTCTACTAATCTTCTTTCTCTTCTAAACCTCACTCATCCTGATCCTTTTCACTATCACTAACAGACCACCTTCTAATTCCCATTTTCTCTTAGCAGAAAAATATTTTTTTACTAATGGGCAAAATATTGTCAGGCCTTTTTTTGTAGTGTACACTAATTAGGAATCTATATTAAGTTTTCCTATTAGATTATACGTTTAACATTTTCAAAAAGTAAATGAGCTACATCAATAGGAACAAGAGTTTGTAAGATTATGTCTCAAGCATGTAAACAAAATACAAACATGCCAGAAGGTACATATTTTGAAAATAGTTAAATTTACTAGCTTATATAATTTATAGGAATAATATATATCATATTAAGCAATAATCTATGAATGATAATAATGTCATATCCAGGAAACTTTATTGTTTTTTGTTTTGTTTTGTTTTGTTTTTGATTTGTTTTTGGTACTGGGAATCAAACTCCAGTCCTTGCACTTGAGCAGCAGACCGCAAAACCACTGAGCTAAATCCCTGGCCCTCCAGGAAACTTTATGAGAGAACATTTACTTGTGGGTTATGGTTGCCACTGAGGGTATTAAATGTTGTGCAAGTTTGAGTTGGTTTTTGCATGGGTTGCAGTGTCCTAAGGCTCTAAAGAAAGCTCTGAAGCACAGAGAGGAGTCCTGGTGGAATCTCACACCATGTAGGATACTGTCCATTATAGCTTTAAGTAAATTTAAAGCTGGATTAAAGAGACTTGGGGCATGGCATCTATAGCAAATTATACCACTCATGGCCCATGTTGAATTATCTCTGCTTTTGACTCTAGATGAGGAAAGTAGACTACATTCACTAAATATGACTGAAAGTTCAGTAAGCACAAAGTTTAGAATGTTCAGTAAACCGAGTGGTCATTCCAGTTGCTACAGCTAGTTCCAGGGCTATAACGTATATGCATCATTTCCTTCCTCTACCACTCAATTTAAATTTCTCTTATCCTTAGCTAGGACTTCAGTAGTCTTGATTGCTTATTTGGCAAGTGTGCCAATTTCACTCCTGAGGCATCAGAACCCATTTTATAATGTCCTTATTAAGTTTCAATTGATGTAATTTTACATTTTTATGAAGAGATTTTCCACACAAAGTTGGAAGAATTTGTGTGGAATAAAATGTGAAGTTCTCTGTTGGAAGAATTTCTCCTCACTACTGTCCTTCAGAGTCATTCATAGGTCAAAGGTATAAGGTGACTGCAGTTTATTCATGGCTTACACCAAAAGCTTGAGTCAATCTTTCTATAAACCAGTCCCAAAGTTTCTCCTACAAGGGCACATGTATGAAGTGAGGTAGATGCCTCAGTGAAAAAGAGGTAGATAACATAATATCTAGTCCATTTGTTTGTGTAAATAATTTATCCCTTTATATCTGCTTGATATAATCCTAAATATGCCATTTTAATGAACTTATGAACATAATTTTACTGGAATTTATTACTGAAATTGTTTGACCTTAAAATATGCGGTCTGACAATACCCAGCTCATAGTACCCCATGATCTTCTCCTCTAGGATATGATACTGTGCCAGGAACTATTGTACACATCCTGTTTTTCTGCAGAAGAGCTCATGGCCTTCCTTTGATTCCTGAAAGCTCTGTGCTGTGACTCTTTGGGGGCTTGTCAGTGACAGTATGCACTCCAAGTTCACCACAGTGTCTCTACAACCCCAGTATCTGCTGGATTACCTGGTCCAGGTGAGAACATAAAGTGACAACTATCTATAAGGCACTCTTGTTGTTAGTCCTACACAAAATCTATGGACCAACCAAATGGACTTTTAAATCTAAATGAAAGGTGAACTGGCTGTATTAGTTTTCCAAGGCTGTATTAACAGATTACCATAAACTTAACAGCTCAAACAACCAATTTGTTGTGGGTCAACAATGCAGATACAGGTAAACTGAGTCTTTTGATCAGGGTCTTGTCTGGCTGAAATCAGTGTGTTAGATGGTCTTGGCTTAGATTTGGGTTGATAAGGGATCATAATTTCTTATTGTCAAAATAGACACCAGCCTTCTATTTACCAGCTGTTTACTTTTGTCAGTTTTATAATTTAACACTGATTTCTAGAGATATGATCATGTTGCCCATTGCCACAGACCTTAGTTAAAATTCACTGATTGCCATTTTTGCTCTTGCCTATGAAAATTACATTTGCTCTTACACTGATATTTAGCTACCAACATGTGATTTTTGCTACATCAAACTCTACTATCCCAATGATAGTAGAAATCACAGTTATTGACAGCATGGTTCCTATCCACCATGGGCTACAGCTACTTTGGGGCTTTCCTCTATAATAATGGTGCCATCTGATATCTTTAACAAAAGGAATGATCCCTGGCTTCTCTCAAAATTCGAAGTTGGCAATTTTCTACTCTGATGTAATGAATCTCATTGTGATATCCATATTACCAGGTGTTCCTACAGTTGTGATTAATGTACACAGTTTCCAAAGCAGGGAATCTACATACTCATTTAGATGTGTGGACTCCTGATTCAGGAGGCAATGAAGGGAGGTAATGAGTGGATCTTAAAAAGGTATCAGGAGAAGACTTTGTATAGTCTCTTGATAATTAAGAGACCATTTTCCTGTAGCAAGCACTTCTGCTAAATCCCAAGATTCATGGAATTCTGAGACTAAAAATTCTTAAGATGTCCACCAAAATGTACCTATCACAGGGTACCACTCCTTCTCTTTACTGGCCCTGATTTTAACATATTTTCCACAGTTATGTGTTTAGTGTGTTCTAACTATTTTATCCTTACAATCAAATCTTGCTAGGGAATTTTGAGACAATCTACCCTCTAAATTCAGGAAATGAATTTTTTTGGTAAATATGTCAGGGAGGTCTTTTAGCTTTCTCTGTATCCCCTGAGTTGATAGTTGACCGACTGAACCTGACATTCTTCTTCTTCATAGCTTCTAGGGGACTTACAAAACAGCTCAATGTCACATTCCTTATGGTTAACCATTTTTTCTCTCTCTTAAAAAATTGGAACTAGGTAATATACCCATGCTTCTCCTCCCACCTACACCTCATCCTCATCCATGCCAGACTGGAGTCTTTATAGCTATGATTCTGTAGTGCTTGGGGACTAGCACCAGTCCATGTACCACCTGCAGTGGAGTCTTGTTCTTATGTACTTACAAATAGCCCAATTCCATAACATTTACTTTTTAGGCAATTTCCAGAACGAAATTTCTTAGCTAAGAGAGCACTTGAAAATAAATAGTTTTTAGGAAGTAATTCTAGGAAGCCCAATTGAGACTGAATGAACATGGAAAGAACAGGGATATGAAGTAATGAAAAGTCTGCTAATGAAGGTGTTTTCAGTGTGTGCACCCATGACTCAATTCTGCTGTACATCTTCTGGGAAGCCATGTAGAAGAATTTTTTATATTGGAACAGATTCTCAGGTACCTATTGTCTGAGAGTTATGCTTCACTGCGTAAAGGGTGCAGCCGAGGAGCTTAAATTCCCATGTATTGCAGCCTGCCCGGAACAGGGTGAAGCAAGCTCCCTGGTGCTGAATGAAAGCTTCTTTCATGGAATAAAAGAGATACAATACTTGGGGTGAGGGGGACTCAGTATGTGTTGTAACTTCCCATTGTAGCTCCAGGTAAAAGAAGTATGCTGAAAAGATGTGCAGTTGTTTGAGTATATCCATGTGTGTTTATTTAGGTTGAGTGAAATTTTGATAATACTGTATATTAAGGTGATATTGTGGAAGAGGGACTCAATCTAGAAACTCCAAGATTATGCTGTGGCCAGTTTGACCTCACCACAGAGGTTTCTTAAAGAAATATAGTGTTGCTTTGTTGTTACCTGGAAGCCTGTTACTCCAGGTAGAGCTCTTTAGAAGACTGGGCTGGAACTCCTGGTTTTAGTTTTAAGTCTTAAGTGGAGCTTCTTTTTAATGTTATGCCAAAATTCTACTTCTTTTTGGACATAGGGTTTGGAAAGGTGATTATGGTATAGTCTACATGTAAGAAAATATATCAGCCAGATTTCAACTAGAAAAACAGATTCAGGAGTCTCTGTGTGTGTGTGTGTGTGTGTGTGTGTGTGTGTGTGTGTATGTACATGCAAATAGCACTAAAAACATATTGCTTAGGAATACAAATGTCCGTGGTGATACTATAAAACATATGGGTGAGTGATGTTCATAAAATCCAGGAACATGATTTCTGGGTGCTGAATTCTGGATCTTAAATATCTCCAATGGTAGATGCGTTGAAGACTTAGTCCCCAGTTTGGTGGACTTAGGAGATGGTGGCACTTCTAAGAGGCAGATAGAAGGCCTAGTGGAAGACCTTTGGCCAAAGGGTGTGCCCTTGAAGGAGATCCGGTGCCTCCAGTCTCTTCGTCTCTCTGTCTCAATTCTCAGCCCTAAGTGAGTGGCTTTGCACCACCACATGATGCCCATCACAATGTGCTCCCTCTCCATAGGCCCAAAGCAACAGGGCCAATTTATTGTGGATTAAACCCTACAAAACTGTGAGCCAAGATAAACTTTACCTTTATGGGTTGATTTATCTCAGGTATAGAGGTGGGAATTTAACTAACACACTCAGAGAGAGAAAGGAGATGGGGTAGGAAAGAGCCCACAGATATTGGAAATGTTCTAGTTCTTTCTAACTCTTCTGAAATTTTTCCCGCCAAGGTTTCTGGATGTTACATATTGAATGACTCTAATTCTCACACTCACCTAGCTTTGCTTAAAATGCCATTTCTCATAGTTTGTCATTCCTTCCTGCTTGTGACACTTTTGGTCATGTGGTTTCCATGATACTACATTTTCTTGAGTTTCCTCCAACTTGTTGGTTTTCACTTCTCAGTCTTGTTTGCCAGATCCTCCTCATCTCCCTGATCTTTTAACATTTTGATGTTCCAGGACTTAATTCTTGTTCTACTTTTTTTAGTGTTGCTCATCTTTTGTAAAAAAGACTATGGCTAGCTTTTTAAACTAGATAACTGTCATGAAATCTTCTACCTTCTTCGTGTCTTTGCTCAGATATTACCATTTCAATAATGTTGACCCCAAACATTGTAATTAAAATCCAAACTGCTATTCTTTCCTCCCATCTCCAGTACTGTCCACCATTCTTAATTTACTTATTCTTTCCACTCATAATACATAGTTAGTAAACTTTACATATACACAGTATAATAAAATGTAATTATTTATATTGTTTTGTGTCACTTGTTGCTAAAGTGTAAGCTTCCTAAGGTAGGATTTTTTTATGTTGTTACTTTTTGTCATTTTTGTGAGTCAAAGTGTTTAGGAAACATCTGGCAGAAAGTAAATGCTCCATAAAGAGTTGTTCAATAAAAGAATCAATTTTTGCCATTATGATAGTTAGCTTTCCATAACTTTAATAAAAACATGAAGTAATTGATTTGTAAAAAGAAAAGATTTATTTTGGCTAATGGTTTTCAAAGTTCCAGTCCGTGATCAGGTATATCCACTGCTTTCAGATGTCTGGTAGAGAAAGAGGTGGCAATGGTGGGCAACAAAACTTCTCACTTCATGTTGAGGAGGAGGGAGGGAGAGAGAGAGAGAGAGGGAGAGAGAAGAGAGGGAGAGAGAACCACAATCCTCTTCTGTACTTCTAATGACTAAAGACCTCACACTAAGCCTGACCCATTAAAAGTTTCTCCAACTCCCAATAGCACCTCCCTGGGGAAGAAGCCCTAGACACATAAGACTCCAGGGGAAATTCAAATTCAAGACTTCGGGGGAAACTAGCAGGCCCAAATCTAGCCATAGCCTACTGAATATCCACTGGAAGTGATTTATGAATGGATTGTGATTTGTCTTTTATGATGCTTTAAAATAGATTTATGTAAAACTTACAAATCAGAATGCATAGACTATGATGGAAAATTATAAGACAGAACTTA
The DNA here is from genome assembly GCF_053883595.1 of Heterocephalus glaber. Taxonomy (NCBI): domain Eukaryota; kingdom Metazoa; phylum Chordata; class Mammalia; order Rodentia; family Bathyergidae; genus Heterocephalus; species Heterocephalus glaber. Next base: position 4,194,798 of record NW_028258310.1, on the reverse strand, counting down.
AAATTGTAAGATAATTCAGCAAGATAGCATTTTTAATAAGAATCTTACATGGATGTTTTCATATGTAAACATATAACAAACAGAACTAAAACAAACAGTGTGAAAAGGAAGAAATTCTGGTTTATTGCACAACTCTAATGTTTTAAAATGGAAAAGCTCATAACATACAGACTCACAGGTCTAATCAGTGAAAGACCTCAAGCAAATATTTACAATAGGGGAACTTGTTGGAAATTTTTTTTTCAAAAATAATAAAAACAATGAGGTGAGAAATATGATTGCTAAAGTTGAGTTAAAGAAGGTTATAAAATGGACGGAGGCTCTCTCTTTAATATGAGTCTTTACTCTGAAAATGCGGAAGGCCTTTGGATTGTAGAATCCATGTGGCTGCTGGGTGGTATACAGTTATCCTAGAGCACAGTCCAGCCACCTAAGTGGTAGACTCTTATCATTATCACCCAAATCTATTTCTTTTCCTTCAAAACTTGCACCTGTATTTCATCATAAATACACAAGCAACACATGAATGTGTTTTCATTATAAACATTTTATAAACAGGTAACAGTTAAATTGTACCTGATCACCATTCTCACTTTCAGAAGCCTCTACAATGGTAATTGTTGTTTTGCTATGTTTTTCCTGTATATTTTTTAGCGATATAAATATCTGTAAAATATTTAATCAAGATGTGCCTTACAAAAATGCTATCTTTATCTGAATATTTTTCTCTGATATAATTTATTCACCAATCTATTTTGAAGATCTCTCTGTCTCAATTAACCACATTACCTTAATTGCTACATAGATTTTCATAGTACATGGCTTATTTTTGTTAATTTTACCTGATTTTCTAATTGGAAAATGTAGATATTTCCAATAATCTATCATTATAAACAGTGTTTCTGTGAGCATTCTCATAACTTCCTTCCTTGTATATATGTGATGTTTTTTTAAATCAGGGTAGATGTCATGTAAATTTACAGCTGTGCATTTAAAATTTTAACTAGATATTGGCTAGTAGTCTTTTAATTTTACTAGTATAGATTATTGTCCTTTCTGAATGTAACCCTTTATGATATGTGGTAGTAGAGACGAAATGATTACTATAATAAACACTGCAGAAGAATACGCATTGAAGTGTAGAATAAGAAGTCTCTAAAACTGATTATATAATACCATGGAAAATTGAGTAGACACAATAGAGGGCACAAAGACCCTGACCAGTGTATAGATATCCTGTGCAATAGGAAAACATTAGGTTCTATAGGCAACAATAACATGAGAGAAATTTATTTAGCTTCTTTTTTATGTAAAATGAGATATTCGAGAGAAGAAAAACTTATTTTTTCTCCTCCAATAGATGCTGATTTTCATGACTTTTACTTTATCTGTAAAGTATACTATAAACAAATATGTAAACACATATTCTTATTTCTACTGCATTTATTAGATAAAAGACAGCATTCTATGTACTTTCATGTTCATCTTCTACAAAATACAACTCCATTGGGCTATTCCTCATTCCGTTTTTACTATTGTCCGGCTCCATTATGGGCAGGTGAAGCATTTCAGGTAACATGAGCCTCCTGTGAGAAGCGAATTTAATTAAAATTCTCCACATCACTTGGGCAAATATTAGTTGATAATATTTTAACAATGTGTCTTTCTGCATACTTACTTTGCTAAACTGTGAACTCATTGTTGATAAAGAGTATAAATTATTCATGTTTATATGAACACTTCCCTGCACCATTGTAGATGATCAGTAAAGGATTTGTTCAGTTCATACGTAAATGTTGAAGCAAATTTGATATTACCAAATTCTTGATATTTCTGGACTATTTAAATATTACATCTGGATCCTATAGGTTTATGTTCCAGTCAATCTTTATTGTCCTCTTGAATAGATTAAGAGGCTCCTGGAATGTTGATTGGATGGTCAGGCAATATGCTCATTGGTGGATTAATCCACTGATATTCACAGCTCAATGGGCTGTTAGGAGGCGGGGCCTGGTTGGAGAAGGTGGGTCACTGGGGTTGCACCTTTTGGGTTCTCGCTGGAACTCTTTTCCCATGCTCTGCTTTCTGGCCTCCATGAAGCAAGCACCTTTACTTCTCCACCTCCTTCTATTGTGACATCCTTGCCTTGGAATCTGCAGACCATAGACTGAAATCTCTGAAATTATGAGCCAATTTTACATGTCTCTCCCTTTGAATTGTGTCAAGTATTTTATCCTAATAGGAGGAAAGCTGACCAGTACAGTTTAGATACAGTTTAGATACTCCATAGATACTGAAATGAAAACTATTTTGCCCCTTTGTAGATGAATATAATTTATTGTCCAATTAATGTAAGTAATGAGTTTTGCACTGAAAGGATAAGGGTTACAGACCCAAACATCTAATGATAATATGAGTATTGGAATTGAAAGAAAGGAGAATTATGGAAAAGCCAAGGAGAAAGAAGTCATAAATTGTTTAGATGAAACATTAGAATTTATTATTTATGAACCATTCACCTAGGAAACAGTAACTGGATGTGTACTATAAAGTGATTAGCATTACACTAACTTTGTTGCTAGAAAGCACAGTAGCTCATAGGTACAGTATATATGCTGTAAAGTGATCAGCATGCTATTAGCTGTTCCATTAGCAAGTTAGTCAGCATCCTGCCAATTGTGTAGCTTCTTTAGACCATAGGTTCTCCCTTTGAACACTGAACCTGTTGGCTCTGCAGCAGTTTCAGTCCCATCCTATTATTATATGCCACAGTTTTGCTTTCTTCTTCATCATACATTCTTTCCCCCCAATGTTAGAAATAGGCATTCTGCTCAATTTCAGTGACTCAATAATCCAAGAAAACATGTTTTATATGTATTAAGTGTGACATCTGTAAATTGTTTATACTCTCATAATTCAAGTCTAAGATTTATGGAGATGCAATGTCTTTAAGCAAAACGATATATAACCATAATTCCAGACAGTTTCGTGACAAGGAAATTGAAACACAAATAATGCGAATGCAATACTTCTGATGGGAATCTGTTTCCAGCGTGTGCTTTACACATATGGAGAAGTGGGGCAGAGAGGCACACTGGAGTTCAAGGAATTTTAATTGCAGGATTTATACAGATTATCTGAAGCTATCTATAAATCAAAAGTGCTTACCTACAGCTTCATGGTGCAATCGACAGGTCTGATTTTAGAATGAGATGAAAGTGGAATTAAAGTTCAGTTGTCCCATTAGCAGCTAAATTTTAAGAACTTTACTTAATTTCCCTGGTATTAATTTCTTCATCTATGATAGGGAGATCATAATATCTGTATTATATGGTTTTATAATAGGTAAAATACCTTAAAGTGTATGGTACTTAGTTGTGTCTTTAAGAAAGCTTTTCATGTTTTAGTTTTAATGTTTTCATTGACCTAAAATCTGCTATGAATTTCACAGCCCTGACACATGAAAATAACTGAAATTTTAAGCTCTTTACATCTGATAAAGTATTCAATTCTAGAGAAACATTAGTATTTCCAGACATGATCTTGCCTTTGTGGAATTTACATTCTAGTTGAGGAGAACAAAAAATGGTGCAAAAAAGACTAAGTTGTGTTAAATGCTCTAACTGAAATATATAGAAATTATGGGAAAAATACAATGAACTATCGGTTAATATTGATCAAAAGGGAAATCTATTGTATCAAATGAAAATTTTATCAGTTTAAGTTAAGGGAAAATAATCACTTCTTTCCATAAATTCAGGAGAATGTGTAAAGCTGACCAAGGTATTATAGAGAAACACAATACTTTAAGCAAAGAATGTAAATAAGTATCAGAGGTTGAGTACCTATGATATAGGTTGTTTCACTTTGGAAGAAACCTGGGCCTAGATTTTGGAAACAGAGAGAGAGAGCTATTTCGTGATTGTTGTCTTGATTAGACTTAGACAAGGTTTATAGCAGGTCTGAACACTACAGAATTCTTGGATACTGAAATTACACTGTATCTCCCATGAGTTGGTCAGGGTGAATAACCAGGTTTATGTGAGCCTATTTGCCTCACCTTTATGTTTAATCTTACCACTGTGTGTGAAGAAAATTAAGAGGGAGAAAGATAGCTATTTATACAATTAAATGTGCAGTGTGAGGAAGAATTTGTAGTGTGAAGAATACAGGGACATCCTTGTGACTGGGTGAAGTAATTTACCAATCCTGATTCCACTGAGATTAACTGCAAATATTGGACATCTTTAACATTTATTTGAAGGTGGGAGAGAGTTACAGGCTATGGAAAGCTAAAGGAATGAGACTTTGGAGTAGAAAGAAACCAAGAGAGATGAGGCCAGTATTTGATTTTTCAGACAAATTGATAATTACAAAAACAACATATGTGACTATATGAATATTATTGAAGTACTGCATTACTTGAAATAGCAAAAAGGGTTGAACATAGTTTAAATTCAGTGATTGAATAGACAGAGAAAATGCATACTGTCATATGCTAGAATGCTACAGAGCATACCTAAAACACAAAATTCAACGAAAGGCAAAATTTGCCTAATGAAGTACAAAAATTTATACATATTTTGAGTATGCACAAAGAACTTTATAAATTTATACATATATAAAAGTTTAGAAAGGAATAAAATGTTTGCTTTTGCTTGAGATATGTGTTAAAATCATGCATTAAATCATTACTCCCAGTTACTGGAATTAAGAACACACTATACAGAAATCAACCAACAAAGAAAAATATGCCACAGAATAATACCATCTGTAATATTATTAAAACTACTGGATTTTTAAAACTTTTTTTTGAACTCAAATCTCTTTTGGAAAAAGTAGATTTCATAGTAACTTGCATACTCCAAATGCCTGGTATTGAATTTATTTGGTGGGTTAGTGATTGGACTGGAAATGTTAGATAAAAGTATACCAAAATAATTGGTGCTGTAACTGCTCACATAATGATACAAGATCATAAAGTGAGAGTACTTTTTATTTTAAAATCTGTCTACTTGGGCCCTGTAGATCCCCATAGAAAGAAGAATATATATTTCAATTTAATATGTTACTTAAAATGTTACAGAAATAACCAAGAAAGTTTTAAGGGGAATAATATAATTCCCTATGTTAAAATGATTTTTCAAAAAGAATAAATAAATCAAATATAAATAAGAAAGGGAAGTCTTGGGACATCTATGTGTCTTGATTTCTGCAGAAGTTATTGATACAATTTTAACCATTTCTCACCTGAGTAGTACTTGTTAATAAAAATATTTATTAAATGTCTATATAATAAATTTATGAATGATCAGTGTAACTTTTGAAGTCTTAGAATGTGTTATGGTATGTGTCTTAAACAATGATTTAATCTTAGCACTCATTGATGGAAAAATCACAAATCTGATATGTAGCCCAGGTAGTTTATGCACTGGACAAGTTGTCTCAGATAGTGAGTAGATCAGCTTATATCTGTTTGTCTACTCTATTCTGATCTTTCATTTCCAAAGTTTTTCTCATTCTTAAATGTTCTAAGCCCATGTTCATTGTCACATAGTATATTACAGTATGTTTGGTCACTTCTTGAATCAGGAGATTTTTCTGCTGTTTTTTAGAGTTCTTTATGAGTTAAATTGCTACTTGTTCATTTAAACACCTATAAATATATATGCATGTGTGTTTAAAGCATATAGAAATTATGTGTAGTATGTATCATATTTAATTCATACACATTTTCAGGAGACTTGCTCACTTTATGGCAGACACTCAGTAACTGAAGCCAAGTGAAGAAACAGTGTTTCCTGTCTAATGCTTACTGCTGGTCATGAGTCAATGAAAGTAATGGATGGGAATCAAACACTGTTTCTTTTACTTTTACTCTGTCATTCTGTCTCTGTCCCTTTCTCTTTTGTGCTTCAGTTAATCCTTACCAACTCCATTCAGCTGAAGGCATAAAAAGTCACAAATAATGTTTATATAGGACTATTTTACTAAAAAATGAATTATTTTATGCATTGAATTACTACTGACATAGCAAGATTTTACAAATTGTAGAAGTTTCAAGCTCATTCATATTTATATGCAATAAATAAAACTCAGACACATTGTAATTCTATGAGTCATCTGTTTGTCATCATTTATGCCCCAGTACATGTGCATTTCATCTAATGTCAGGATACAGATACATTCAGTGTATGATCTGAACATGGGAAAATCATTTTCAAATGAATCTTGAATATATGTAGATGAATGTTTGTTATTTTCTGAAACAGTGTGTAGATTTTCTATTTGTCTTAAATGTTTTGAGGAATTTGCCAGTGAAACAAACTTAGCTTGAAGATTTGGGAGGGAGGGGAGTTTTGAACAATTATTTGTAATTCTTTAATAGTTATATGATGATTTAGATAAAGCAGTTTATCATGAGTGAATATTAAATGTCTATAGCTTTTGTAGATTTGGACCATTATCTCAGTTTTCATATTTATGTGGATAGGGTTAGTAGCATAGTACAGTTCTCTATTATTATGCTTTTATTGTCCATGAAGTATGCTATGATATATTTCCTCGTCATTCTAATATTAATTTGTTTCCTTTGTCTTTTTCTTTGAGTAGCTTGTCTATATTGCTAGAGATTATCAGTTTCATTGATCTTCCATTATTTGTTATTTCTATGTACTTTTTTAGAAAATAGCTTTTTTTTTCATTCATTATCACTATTGTTTTTTTGTTTTCAAATTCTTGGTTGTTATTCCCATCATGTTTCTTATATTCTGCTTTCTTTGGGTTTATTTTTAACTTTTTTTCTATTTTCATACAAATAAAATTTAGATTATGACTGTCCCCAGTAATGGGGAGCAGAGCTGCCACCAGAGCAGAGGAGGAGAGCTTTATGGGCTGCTGTACCACTGCACCAAGCACCAAGGTGCAGAGCCACCCACAGCACCAAGGAAGTGAGCTGCTTGGGCACCATCAACATGCACACCTCCCCAATCTCCCACCCTCATTGAAATGACAAACCATGTAAACAAGTCGCAAAACCAGAATTGCAGATCACCTAAAACAACCTCAAAGGAAAACAGGATGGAACAATCTGATACTCAACCATGTGGACTCCCTGAACTGGCAACAAAAGAGCACATGGAAAAAATAAAATCAGAAATAATTTCTCAGATAACAGCAGCAGAGATTGTGCCCATACTGCAAGATATGATTAGTAAATCTAGAGAGGACACAGATAAGAAAATAGAGGAGCCAAGGAACATGATGGAATCCCAACATAGGAAACAAATGGAATCTATAAAACAGATGCAAACAGATATCCAGGAGATTAAAAACGCCATTGAAAGTTTACACAGCAGAATGAGCCAATGTGAGGACAGAATTTCAGATACAGAAGACAAGATTCCAATTAGTGACCAAGAAAAGAAAACTTTCTTTAAAATAGTAAGGGACCATGAGAAATCAATCCAGCAGCTGCTAGATGATGCAAAGAGTAATATGAGACTGATTGGAGTCAATGAAGAAACAGGAGAGAGTGAAGACGACATAAAAAAAAAAACTGTTCACAGAAGTGATGGTAGAAAACTTCCCAAGCAGGGGAAAAGAACTTGACATACAGATAAGTGAGGCATATAGGACTCCAACTAGCCTTGATAAAAAAAAAATCTACACATAGGCATACAATAGTTAAGATTCCAGAAACCCAACAGAAGAACAAAATTTTACAAGCAGTAAGAGAAAAAAACAAATCACATACAAAGGATAGCCCATCAGAATCACAGCAGACTTCTCAATGCAAACCCTCAAGGCAAGAAGAACTTGGAGTGACATATTTCAATGCCGAAAGGAAAACAGCCTCCAACCCAGATTGATGTACCCTGCAAAACTATCTTTCAAAATTGATGAAGAAATAAGATACTTTCATGACAAAGAGCACCTTAGGAACTTCGTGAACACCAAACCAGCACTCCAAAGATTTTTAGACAATATCCTAGGAAAAGACAATGGAGATCACAACCCCAGGAAGCCCAGCAGAATGAATCCATCAGGCACGACAAGAAATCAAACGCAAAGGGGGAGAATCCAACAAAAAGAAAAAAGTCATGACAATGATAAGTCAATACATATCAGTTATAACCATCAATGGTAACAGTCTCAACTCAGCAATCAAAAGAAATAGATTGGCAGAATGGGCCAAGAAGCAAGATCCAACAGTATGCTGCATACAAGAAACACTCTTAATTCAAAAAGAAACTCATAGACTAAAAGTTAAAGGATGAAAAACAATACTCCATGCAATCAGCGATGCCCCCAAAAAGCAGCAGTAGCTGTCCTCTTTGCAGATCAAGTGGATTTCAAAGCAACACTGATTAAGAGAGAAAAAGAAGGACACTACATCCTTGTAAAGGGAAGAAATGGCAATCATAAACATATATGCACCAAACACTAGTTTTCCCGACTATATAAAACAAATACTAATGTACATGAAAAATCAAATAAGCACTAATACAGTAGTAGTGGCGGACCTCAATACCCCACTATCACAAATAGATCAACTACACAAAGCTAAGCAACAAAATGCTAGAACTCAATCAAACTATTGAACAAATGGACTTAACAGATGTTTACAGAGTGTTCCACCCCACAAAAACAGAATACACATTCTTTTCAGCTGCACACGGGTTGTTCTCCAAAATAGACCACATACTCTCTCATAGAACATGTTTAAGCAAGTCCAAAGCAATTGAAGGTGTCCCCTGGATATTATCAGACCATATTGTGATGAAATTGGAGATCAATAGCAAAAGAAACCACAAGAATTTCATAAACACATGGAAATTGAACAACACACTTCTGAATGACCAATGGGTCACAGAGAAAATTAAAGAAGAAATCAGACAGTTCCTACAATTAAAGGACAATGACAATACAACATATCGCAGTCTATGGGACACAATGAAAGCAGCTTACAAGGGAAATTCATAGCAGTGAATACTCATATTAGGAAAACAGAGCAAGCCCAATTAAACAACCTGATGCTGAAACTCAAGCTTCTAGAAAAAGAGTAGGACAAACCCAAAGCTCATACAAGGGAGGAAATTTTAAAGATCAGAGCAGAAATCAATGCAATGGAGACTAAGAGAACAATACAAAAAAATCAATGATGCCAGGAGTTGGTTCTTCAAAGGAATAAACAAAATTGACAAACCCGTAGCCAAATTTATCAGGAAAAGGAAAGAAAAGGCCCAAATCCATGAAATTAGGAATGAAAAGGGTGAAATGACAACAGACCCAGCAGAAATCCAGAGGATCATCAATACCTACTTCGAGAACCTATACAGCAATAAGATGGAAAACACAGGAGAAATGGACACATTCCTAGATACATATGAGTTACCAAAGTTGAACAAAGAAGACCTAAAAATTCTAAACAACCCAATATCAATCAATGAAATTGAAAATGTAATTAAAAAGTTACCAACTAGGAAAAGCCCAGGTCCTGAAGCCTTCAGTGCTGAATTCTACAAGACATTTAGAGAGGAACTGCTGCCACTACTGTTTAAACTCTTCAGTGAAATTGAAAGGGAAGCAATACTCCCAAATTCATTCCTGGAAGCAAGCATCACCTTGATCCCCAAAGCAGAGAAAGACCCAACCAAAAAAGAGAACTATAGGCCAATCTCACGAATGAACATAGATGCAAAAATCCTTAATAAGATACTGGCAAATAGAATGCAGAAGATCTCAAGAAGATCACACACCCTGACCAAGTGGGATTCATACCAGGGATGCAGGGATGGTTCAACATATGCAAATCAATAAATGTAATACACTGTATCAATAGAGCCAAGGACAAAAACCATATGATCATCTCAATAGATGCCGGAAAAGCATTTGACAAAATCCAAAACACATTTATGATAAAAACACTACAAAACGTTGGAATAGATGGTCTCTACCTCAAACTGATAAAAGCCATCTATGAAAAACCAATAGCCAATATCATACTAAATGGTCAAAAACTGAAATCTTTCACACTAAAATCAGGAACAAGACAAGGATGTCCACTATCACCACTCCTGTTCAATATAGTTTTGGAAACATTAGCCACAGCAATTAGACAGGAGAAAGAAATAAAAGGAATATAGATAGAAAATGAAGTAGTCAATTTGTCATTATTTGCAGATGACATGATATTCTATATAGAAGACCCCAAGAACTCCACCAAAAGTCTTCTAGACCTAATAACCAAATTCATTATAGTAGCTGGATATAAGGTCAACACACAAAAATGAATAGCTTTCCTCTACATGAACAACAGCCTCATTGAGAGAGAAATAGGGCAAACAATTTCTGTCAAAATAGCATCCAAAAAACTGAAATACTTAGTAATCAACCTAACAAAAGAAATCAAAGACTACTTCTCTGAAAACTATAGCACTCTGAAAAGAGAGATTGAAGAGGATATCAGAAAATGGAAAGACATCTCCTGCTCCTGGGTAGGAAGAATCAACATAGTCATATTTCCAAAATTGCTATATAGATTCAGTGCAATCCCAATTGAAATGGCTTTTATCAGTTTTAGGTAGAGACCTCAATTTTTAGGTCTTCTTTGTTCAACTTTGGTAACTCATATGTATCTAGGAATGTGTCCATTTCTCCTGTGTTTTCCATCTTATTGCTGTATAGGTTCTCGAAGTAGGTATTGATGATCCTCTGGATTTCTGCTGGGTCTGTTGTCATTTCACCCTTTTCATTCCTAATTTCATGGATTTGGGCCTTTTCTTTCCTTTTCCTGATAAATTTGGCTACGGGTTTGTCAATTTTGTTTATTCCTTTGAAGAACCAACTCCTGGCATCATTGATTTTTTTGTATTGTTCTCTTAGTCTCCATTGCATTGATTTCTGCTCTGATCTTTAAAATTTCCTCCCTTGTATGAGCTTTGGGTTTGTCCTACTCTTTTTCTAGAAGCTTGAGTTTCAGCATCAGGTTGTTTAATTGGGCTTGCTCTGTTTTCCTAATATGAGTATTCACTGCTATGAATTTCCCTTGTAAGCTGCTTTCATTGTGTCCCATAGACTGCGATATGTTGTATTGTCATTGTCCTTTAATTGTAGGAACTGTCTGATTTCTTCTTTAATTTTCTCTGTGACCCATTGGTCATTCAGAAGTGTGTTGTTCAATTTCCATGTGTTTATGAAATTCTTGTGGTTTCTTTTGCTATTGATCTCCAATTTCATCACAATATGGTCTGATAATATCCAGGGGACACCTTCAATTGCTTTGGACTTGCTTAAACATGTTCTATGAGAGAGTATGTGGTCTATTTTGGAGAACAACCCGTGTGCAGCTGAAAAGAATGTGTATTCTGTTTTTGTGGGGTGGAACACTCTGTAAACATCTGTTAAGTCCATTTGTTCAATAGTTTGATTGAGTTCTAGCATTTTGTTGCTTAGCTTTGTGTAGTTGATCTATTTGTGATAGTGGGGTATTGAGGTCCGCCACTACTACTGTATTAGTGCTTATTTGATTTTTCATGTACATTAGTATTTGTTTTATATAGTCGGGAAAACTAGTGTTTGGTGCATATATGTTTATGATTGCCATTTCTTCCCTTTACAAGGATGTAGTGTCCTTCTTTTTCTCTCTTAATCAGTGTTGCTTTGAAATCCACTTGATCTGCAAAGAGGACAGCTACTGCTGCTTTTTGGGGGCGTCGCTGATTGCATGGAGTATTGTTTTTCATCCTTTAACTTTTAGTCTATGAGTTTCTTTTTGAATTAAGAGTGTTTCTTGTATGCAGCATACTGTTGGATCTTGCTTCTTGGCCCATTCTGCCAATCTATTTCTTTTGATTGCTGAGTTGAGACTGTTACCATTGATGGTTATAACTGATATGTATTGACTTATCATTGTCATGACTTTTTTCTTTTTGTTGGATTCTCCCCCTTTGCGTTTGATTTCTTGTCGTGCCTGATGGATTCATTCTGCTGGGCTTCCTGGGGTTGTGATCTCCATTGTCTTTTCCTAGGATATTGTCTAAAAATCTTTGGAGTGCTGGTTTGGTATTCACGAAGTTCCTAAGGTGCTCTTTGTCATGAAAGTATCTTATTTCTCCATCAATTTTGAAAGATAGTTTTGCAGGGTACATCAATCTGGGTTGGAGGCTGTTTTCCTTTCGGCATTGAAATATGTCACTCCAAGTTCTTCTTGCCTTGAGGGTTTGCATTGAGAAGTCTGCTGTGATTCTGATGGGCTATCCTTTGTATGTGATTTGTTTTTTTCTCTTACTGCTTGTAAAATTTTGTTCTTCTGTTGGGTTTCTGGAATCTTAACTATTGTATGCCTATGTGTAGATTTTTTTTTTATCAAGGCTAGTTGGAGTCCTATATGCCTCACTTATCTGTATGTCAAGTTCTTTTCCCCTGCTTGGGAAGTTTTCTACCATCACTTCTGTGAACAGTTTTTTTTTTTTATGTCGTCTTCACTCTCTCCTGTTTCTTCATTGACTCCAATCAGTCTCATATTACTCTTTGCATCATCTAGCAGCTGCTGGATTGATTTCTCATGGTCCCTTACTATTTTAAAGAAAGCTTTCTTTTCTTGGTCACTAATTGGAATCTTGTCTTCTGTATCTGAAATTCTGTCCTCACATTGGCTCATTCTGCTGTGTAAACTTTCAATGGCGTTTTTAATCTCCTGGATATCTGTTTGCATCTGTTTTATAGATTCCATTTGTTTCCTATGTTGGGATTCCATCATGTTCCTTGGCTCCTCTATTTTCTTATCTGTGTCCTCTCTAGATTTACTAATCATATCTTGCAGTATGGGCACAATCTCTGCTGCTGTTATCTGAGAAATTATTTCTGATTTTATTTTTTCCATGTGCTCTTTTGTTGCCAGTTCAGGGAGTCCACATGGTTGAGTATCAGATTGTTCCATCCTGTTTTCCTTTGAGGTTGTTTTAGGTGATCTGCAATTCTGGTTTTGCTACTTTTTTACGTGGTTTCTCATTCAACAGAGGTGGGTGCTTGGGGGGGAGTGTTGCTGGTGTCCGTGCAGCTCATCTCTTCACTACTGAGGGTGATGTCATGATGGTTCAGATGGCCCCTTCTCAGTATTGGGGGAAGCTCTGCTCCTTGGCCCTGGGGGTGGTGGTATGGTGGCCTGGAATGTACTTTTCCCTTAAAATATGTATCATCTAAAAAAATTCTTGAAAGTATGTAAGCATACATGTTTAAAGATAATTTAAAATTATCCTTCTACAAGCTGTGGTGGAGGACACCTGTAATCCCAGCACTCAGGAGGCTGAGGAAGGAAGATTGCAGAGAGTTCAAGGCCAGCTTGGGCTACATAGTGAGTTCAGGGTCAGTCTGAACTACAAAGCCAGGCCCTATCTGATATGGCTGTAGTCCATAAAAATGCCATCCTGTTTTCGGTGCTCTGTGAGCAAAAGCATCAGAAACAGCCCCAATACTGCTGGCTCTCCAGTCTTCCCTGAGTCTCCCACCATGGCAGCTGAAGGACAGGGCAAGGGTTGGACCCTACTTGATCTGGAGCTCCTCTCTTTATGTCAGTTTTCTATTTTTTTTTAAACTCTAAGAGATTTCATGTAGAAATCACCAAGTTGCTTGCATGTTTTTTCACTGCAATACAAGTTATCCAAATAGACTCTAATATGTACTTCTTAATGACGGAATTATTTCTAAATCTTTTTTGTATTTTCCAGGATTCATATGTGCTCTATGTAACAGCAAATATTCAGGTTTTTGAATAGCAGAATAATACTTAACTTTCTCAATAATTCTTTTACAAACAGAAGAGTCAAGTGAAATCTATTTAAGACAATGTTTAAATGAGAAAGGAAATATAGGATTATATGTCAAATTTTGATATATTTGATAAAGCCAGATATATTTTTTGGATGAGCTGATCAGCTTTTTTGAGAATTTAGATATAGAGATACATTAATACAAATCCAAACTATGAAATAAAATTCTTGTTCAAATTCCCACAAATACCTTGAGAGCTAAATAATCTTGAAATACCAACTGTCATTTAATATGGACAGGTCCTTTTTTAATTTTTTTAAAAGGTTGCCTATCAATTAATCAGCCTGAAGAATACCTCCAGTTGTAATAATTTTATTAAAAATTATACACTTGATGTTGATGTTTTCTCAGTGTTTCCATAGCATATATTAGCACCATTTTTTATTATGCAAAATTAAACAGCCTTAGACTTTTCAAAGATAAAAAAGCTCTGATTATTGTTGTTATGCTCTTACTGGCATATATAGCAAATGTGTCACCTCTGATTGTGTCTGTACATTTAATCACAGAAAACAGTGAATTATTGAACTCTGTGGCATAGAATTTCAAAGCTGAATTATAGATTGTTGGCTTATTGAGTGTAATTTCTGGCTTTTGGCTTGCCGACCAGCTAAACTGTTTTTAACTATTAAACTGTTTTTCTGAGTCTTAAAATATACATTATTAAAAACTAAACTAAGCTGTGTTAGATTTTATTTTATAAAGCATTTTTAAATTCATGGAAAAAAGAGGTTTCCCATGCAACCTCTGCTCACCACTCACCATGCATAGCCTCCCCACTCATCATAGCCCCATCCATGTCAACATCCACTGTAAGTGTTGTATTATTTTCATTTGATGAATTCATCTGACATGTGATTATCATTCAGAGTGTGTAGATTAAGTGAATGTCATGTCTTTTTGTGGCTTAAATGTTCATTTTTTTAAAGCACCAAATAATTGTCCTTTGTCTGGATGTACTACAGTTTATTTATACATTCAACTACTTCAAGACAATTCAGTTGCTTCCAAGAAATGACAATTGTGAATGAAGGTGCTATAAAAATTCACATGGAGATTTTTTTCCAGGCATAAGTTTTCCTCAGGGTAAATAGCCAGAGGTGCAACTGCTGGATCATGTGGAATGTGTATGTCTTCCAAAGTAGCTGTACCATTTTGCATTACTGCCAGCAATTTTTGAGAGATTTTATAGCTTTAAATCCTTAAAGCATTTAGTGTTGTCAGTGTCCTAGATTTGGATCACTCTAATAGGTATGTGGTAGGATTTCATTTTTGTATTATTTTTGTGTTTCAGGGCATCTTTTCAGATATATATTTGCCATCCGTATGTTTTCTCTGATGAGATATTTGTTAAGGTCTTTGGCTTTCCCTTTAATTAAAACATACATTTTTAAAGCTTGAATTTATAACTGCATCTTAGTTAATTGTTTTCTCTATTATGGTTACTGAGATCAAATCCCCTTACATGAAAATTATGTGATAATTCAAAGTTTATATCAAACTTAGTTTTCAGGGGATTAAAGTGTCATTATTATTTAGATAAAACCCATTTGCCATTTTAAAATCAGTATCTCAGTGTGTAAATTGAAGATATACTTTGTGTGCCACAAATAGATATAGCATAACTTTGATATGTTTACTGATGAAATATTTATTATTGAATGAAGAAAATCATTATGTACTTTGGTCTAGTGTATAGAAAAATGTCATGCTATGATGGAAACAATTTTCCCAAAGATGGTGATATTTACCTTAAGTTTCTTAAATTGGCATAAACATTGTCCTCTTTCTTGGTTTGCTTGTTTTTTTCAAGTGTAGAGGTCATATATACACACTTACATATACACACATAAAATCTACACACTCACACATAAACCTACACACACAAACACATACACACAATGTTCAAATATTGGGATAAAGCAGTGCCCAATTCAATCCATTAAAAACTTATGCCAAACATCTGGCTCTGTCATTAATTAAAATTTAACATTAGAATCTTCATTTTTGGTACAATTATATTAGGATGGACCCAATTAAGAATCAGGAAATCTGCTTTAAAAAGGAAAGCAAGGTAGAAACAAGATCAAGTATTCTTGAACTACAAGCCATACCAATAAAATTTGAAAGAATAAGCAAGAATCAGAATACTTGCATACAATATTGTATAAGATATTATAGTATTATCTATCATGCCTGTACAACAGTGCTAAGTAATGAGGGACAGGGGATTAGCTTTTGCTTGAATTGAAGGGCAGATCAATATCATAAGAAGTCCCTACATTCCTATTTTCAATTCAGAAAAATACATTTTCTCTTTTGAAGGAGAGCCTCACAACCTTTTGGGTCACTGGCATGGCACAATTGAGGATTTATTTCTGATCTCAACTGACAGGAAAGGAAGGAAGTAACCTTTAATTTCTAGTCAATTTTGCTTTTAATTACAAGTACTTAACTTTTGTCATCCTTCAAATTCCCAAGCACTAGCATCACCTTTCTTGGCCTTGATGATTTTGTTTTCTTCATTTGTTTTCACAGTTTGGAAGTATTCTAACATTGTGAGAACCTCAAGGCAAGTGTGATGTTAAGACTGTTTTAAAGCATGTATACACACACACACACACACACACACACAGATGGAAAGCCAAAATAAAGTAAAGAACTGAGCACTTCCAGTAGCATCTGGGTGCTTTGTAAACCATGTTGAATGTTAAATGCCATAGCTAATATTCTGCAGTGGTGGTGCCATTGAAATCATGCAGTACAGTGAGGAGTGGTAAAAGTGAACTAGTTCAAGGGTGGCCCATATTAACCATCTAGGGGGAACTTGGAAAGAGGCAGAACAAAAGCCTCACGAAGGACCAATAAACAAAAGACATTGTAAATATGACCATTTGAATGAATGAAGCTCTTATCCCTCTAATGCTATCTGTGTGCTTCTACTAAGCTGGAATTCAAGGGTTGAAACAAGACAAGCTGCTAGTAACACTCATGGTCCACAGATTTCAAGTTGGCAGAGACTGCAGTTATATTGAGGTAGTTTGGGATTGGTTTTATCTCTTTCTCAGATAGTTGTTATCTACAAGGGCCCATTCCAAAGAAATGAACGCAAGTATCCCAGTTTAGATGTTTTTAGCATGGGGTTTTGGTAAAGTCAAAATCTTCAACTTCAGTAGAGTTCTCCAGGTACTTGGAAAGCTATGAGGCTCAAATCATTGTGTTGCATCCACTTTTAGTTTCTCATGAGACTCCATGGGAAAACATGTCAAATTTGAGGCAAGATAAATAAAATTTGGTTACCCAAAAAGTTTAAGAATACATATATCTATATGCATACTTGATAACCTTATAATATGAACATTTGGTTTGCATATTAATATTTGAAATTGCAAAGTACTTTATTATTAATGTGCATATTTAATATGGTAGTGTTTTTGCTTTCTTCAGAAAAACTATCTTGGATTTACACAAATACATTGTGCATAATTGGAAATGTCCCTACCCACATTCTTCTACCCAAGGTAGTTGTTGAAGGTAACCATGAAAGAAACTACTACTGTTCTCCATAATAATGTCAAAGGTATGTATTTTGCTGAAGTCATGCAGTAAATGATTCCTCTTCTTGTACTGTTTCCAAAATTTTCTTTTGAGATTATAGGGAAAGATAGAGAGCCCAGGAGAAAAGGAGCAAAGAGGCCATTGATTTAGGTGTCTCCCATTAGGAGGACAGACCTACTCTCAACCTAGGGAGTCTAGGTAGAAAGGAATAAGACTGTTGTCCTAAAGGGCTTGTAATTCCCATAATAATGTTTCTGCAGATTGCCTTGCTCTGATGTGTGTATGAACTAATATAATAGCTATCTTATCTTTGTGCTGAGAGGTTGGGTTATCATGTGGGCAGAAAGGAGTGGTCATGGTTAGGGGGTTGGTATGAATGAATAGTGTTCCCTAGGTGGAAATGTAGTTTGTGTGATTGATATTTGAAGAAAGATTTGTTGAGATGGGAACTAGACCAAAGGTGAGGAAATAAGTTTAGGTAAGCACTGGACCACTGAAATACAATCCCAACCCAAGAAAACAAGACTAGAACTGTATGTGTTCTCACAGACATCCCATCCCCAAAAGACTTAACATTTTAATATTTCCCCCAATACTTATGAAGATAATTTTTAATTGCCTTAATATGTTTCTTTAATTGCATCTCTTCCACAAAGTCTCATTTACATCTGTTGACATATGTATTTTGGTGTTGGGAAGGACTGAAAAGAAGTAAGACAGGCAGGTGTGACCTGTTCCACATTAAACAAATCATTCAATGTTGGGTCCAGAATTGTAATAACAGTACCCTCACTGGGTTGCTTTAGGACTTCAAGTTAGTGACTGACAATGGGTTCAACATTGTTCCATGGTGAAATGGAGAGTCTTCAAAAGTTGAGATTTCAGAAAGCAAAATGAAGGTTTCGGGAAACAGTTGCAAAAAGGACAGATGAGGTGTAAGGCAGAATATCAACCAGTCCTCTCTGGGAATCCACAGGTACATTCATTTTCTTCCACAGGTTATTCTTGTACACTTTTATCTTCTTTTTACTCAGAACTCATAGGTTTCTCCAAAAGCCCCAAATATTTTCTATAAATGTTACTTTTTACTTTACTAATGAATGACTATAAGTTGGAGATCACAATACACTCTCCAAGCCAGAAAAATCTTCAGAAAATGGCACTCCAGTGATAGGTTAGGCAAAAAAGGAAAAAAAATTAAAGACATATTTACAATTATTTACATTTAGTGGAGTTCTCAAGATTTTGCCTCCCAGAAACTTTGGTGTTTTGTTGGTTATCCTTCCTTTCTGCTAAAATTTTAGCAGTTTCTCCCCAAAAAACTTTGACAACATTTGGTTATGGTGACTTTTAGCTGTTCTGTGCTCTCCCGGTAGTAAATATGTCACAAGTCAGCCTGAACTGTTCTTTAGTCAGCCTCACTTAGATTCCCTCAAGTGGATAATATTTTAAAATATTACGTAAAATTCCACAAACTAGCTACCTCCATTATTGTGTTAGTCTACCAAGAATTTCAGAAGTCAAATTCTTTATTTTAGAGACTCAAAATATCAAAAGTCCATTTTATAAATATTTCTATAAACATACTGAAACATATTCTGGCCCTTTTAATTAAAAAAAATACTAGGACACTGAAACATATTAAAGACATTTTTTACCAAAGGACAACTTAATGCCAAACAGATGTCTTAGTATTTGACATTCTATTCCAGGAAAAAAAATGTATCTATTTAGAAAACATAAATGAAATAGTTTGGATAGTTTGGTCTTTTCGATCATTTAAATATAAGAAGCATAAGATGTATAATCTTTACCAAAATTTTATGGAGAAGAATCAGAAGAGACAGGTCAAGTTAATTACTTTAAAACTCAGTGATCTTTGAGCTCGAGGGTTCCCTACCAGCAAATTCAGGGCTGTGTCCATTGCTTGCTTTCACATAAAGAAAACATTTCACTGTTGATGTTGTTAGTGCGTGCTCATGTGTAAGTTTCTGTTTCTAATGTTTTTATTCATTTAGAATGACAGAAATCATTCAACTGATAGGCAATTCTGAAATCTCTTTTCAAAGTGTCAGTATGTGTTGAGATCACGCACCCTGATTTCAGGCTTCACTGATTATATTGTATTACTAGGAACTTAGAGTGTA
This sequence comes from Heterocephalus glaber, assembly GCF_053883595.1. Classification (NCBI taxonomy): domain Eukaryota; kingdom Metazoa; phylum Chordata; class Mammalia; order Rodentia; family Bathyergidae; genus Heterocephalus; species Heterocephalus glaber. Next base: position 4,175,260 of record NW_028258310.1, on the reverse strand, counting down.
AAGCAATTTCAGCCTTTCAGTCTAAATCCCATAAGCAGCTTCTTTATGTGAAAAGAAGTACTGGACATAGGACTGAATTTGGTGGCAGAGAGCCCTCGAACTCAATTACATACTTAGCTATCATCTTTGAGTTTGTTAATTTTCTTAGGCATTTGGGATTATCTGAGCATTTTGCCTTAGAGTGGAATTACCTGATGCTAAAGCTGCCCTGCAAACTTTCTTCAAGGCTGCAGACAGACTCACAGACCAAATTAAGATGCTTAAATCACATATTTTATTTAATCAATTTTCAAAATGTAACAAGAAGCAACGGAAAATATTGGTGTTTGTCAACACATTTATGAGTGTTTATAAGATGCATGTGGAATGAAAGGAACTCTCCTAGAATCCAGCATCTAGGATTGGTGTGCTCATTCCTCATCCCCCTCTGCTTCATCAGCCTGTCACACTGGTGACCAGGGTTGAGGATTAGAAAGGGCACTCAGCAGATACAAGGCCATCAGAGAGACACAGGGGTGAGTGCACTTGGTCAGCAGTTTTAGCTTACTGAAAACTTGCTGAAAAGCCATAGATTTTATCCATGTGTCTCTGGCAAAGACAACATAGGATCAAAATGGGTGTCATCAGTGGGTGATAGTACTACAGTAGGAATGGAAGTGCTAACAACAAGGAGTAAAATGATATCTTTATGAATATTTAAGATTTAATCATTCATAACTGTAAGTTAATTCTCCTTTCCTAGTTTTCACCATAAATATGCTGTTTATTGTATGTCTTCCAAGTTTTACAGGTTAGCAAGCCAGTAACTACTTATCAGACCTTTTACATTTCATTGATCTCATTTGTTTAGGTTGTTCCAATAGCAAAGGTGAATATCCTTAAATAATACTGCAAATGTACATTACAACCTACTTAGTGTCTTGTGTTATATCTGCAGGATTTATAAGCTTTGTGTCTTTATAGCTATAAAAAGCAGCCAGATGGGGTACACCTTTTTAAACAATTATTTTAGCATTAAAACACAGATGTATAGGCTAGAGAAGTCTAACATTAAAACATAAATGAATAATGTACAATTTCCTCTCTCTTTGCTTTAAGTAATTACTGGGAAAATTATATTTAATTTAATGGCATGCTAAATAATGATTTACAATGAGTTAAATGATATATCAGTTTGTATCATTTATAATTTATTATTAATTTTGCAAGGTAAAATTATATCAAGTACTACTTTAAATTTTAAATTTATAAACAGATTAAAATATTTCCTTCAAATCTTAAAAGAAAGTTTAGGGTAGAAGCCAGAGACTGAAGTTAAATTTCTTTGTTCTTGGGTAGGGCTTTTTTTTTATGGTATTAGATTTTGACTTCAGTCCTTGAAGATATGTTCCTTGGAGACCCATTGGCTTTCTTAGTCCATTTCTTTGTATGTAAAAGGGAATTATATATAAAAGCACCTTGGATCATTTGTAAATTGCAATGAAAGGATCACTGTAAGACTTCTAATGTGGTGCTGACATTGTAGGCACAAATACATAAAAAAGGAAGGGAAAGAGAGAGAAGAGGGATGAGAAAGAGATGAGAAAAAGAGAGAGAGAGAGAGAATCTGAAAGCTGAGTAGGGCTACATTCAGGTGGCTATAGTGCAGGATACTGTACTGGAGAAGGAAGGGTTATAGTTGTATTCCCTCAAACAGGATGGAAAGTTCTTGTACTAAACACAACACTGAGTGTGGTGTCCTCAGAATGATCATGCCTGACATTTATTGAAGCTTGTTTAATTTCCATGTATCTTAAATTTTATTAGATGTATTGTTATAGCTTTCTAATTTAATCTTATTTTGGCCAGATAACATGCTGTTATACTTGAATACTTTAAAATTTATTAATCGTTTAAATTTATTTGGGCTCAGAATACAGTCTTTCCTAGTGAATGCATCATATGTATTGGAAATGAATATGTATTCTGCAGTTACTGGATTCAGAGTCCTCTAAATGTCAATGAAGTTTAAGTGTTTGACTATTATTTTAGTTGATGTATATCTTTATTGAATTTTGATCCAATAACAGAATTCAAACATAATTGTGATTTAATCTTTATATCCTATTGATTTTATCTCTTCAATTCTGAAGCTTTGTTTTAAAGTATGTTCATATTTAAATTTGATATAGTGCATACTCTTGCTGTGCTGATTTTTGGGTCATTATTAAGTGTCCTTCATTATCTTTGGAAGTACCTTTCTTCCTGGAAGCCTATTTTGTCTGATACTGAAACAGCTACTTCAATCCTTTTGTGCCCATATAAAAATATTGCCATCAATTTATTGTAAATTTACCTATATCTATTTTTAAAGGTAAAATTTTTATGAAGGCATTTAGTTCAATTTTTCTCTTTTATCTATTCTGACAAACTTTGTTTTTGAGTTTTTAATGTATTAAAACAATATAATTACTGATGCCATTGAGTATAGATCTACTTTATTGGTTAGTTTTTGTTTATCATGTTTTCCCTCTTTTTGATTATTTGAACATGTCCGTAAATACACACAGAGACACATACATAGAACATACATACACATAAACATTTATATATTTATCTTTACTACTTCCAGAAGTGTTTCAGTGGCTGCTGTAGCAATTACAATATAAGTTAACATTTTCTTCTACTTAGAGTTAATATCTTGACACTTAAAATACATAAACTTTGCACATATATAGTTCTATTTATTCCACATTTCTATTCTATAGATGTTACATACATTATACCTACAGACACGTATTGCCAATAAGACAATGTTATCACTTAAGAGGAAAATTGCATTTAATTACTTTTGAATATTTCAATTTCAGTTGCTATTCATCCTTTCCTGATGATGAGTTTCCCTCTAGTATAATTTTTATATTCACCCAAAGAACTTCTTTTAGTATTCCACATACTACAAGTCTTCTAACAAATTTACTTGATTTTCATTATTCTAAAAATATCTTCATTTGTCCTTCATTCCTGTTATGTCTTGTTTATCTAGATATCCCTCCAAAGCCTCATGTGCTCACAGGTCTCTGGATCTAGGATATGTGCACATGGATTAAGGGTGTGCAGTGATTAAATTAGTTCACTGATTGGTTAGCATAGTTCTGGGTGTGGATTATGATTATATGATTATGATTATAGTTCTGCGTGTGGATGGCTCCATTGAATGGGCTTGTAGCTTGACTGGAATAAAAGGGAAAGGGAGGCTCACTGCTTGCTCTTTCCTGCCTGGTCTGCTATGGAGTATTTTTCCTCTGCATGCTCTTCTGGCATTCTGCCCTGCCATGGACCCTGCTGACTATGAACTGAAACCTCTACAAATTGTGACCTAAAATAAACCTTTCCTCACTTTATTTGTGGGTGTTGGGTGTTTTGTCCCAGCAAACAGAAAGTAACTAAGACAATTCCTGAAGAATTATTTTTCCTGAAATAGAATTCTGGATTGATTGTTCTCTCCTTTAGCACTTCATAGATATTTTCACACTGTTATCTGCCCTCCATTGCATCTGTTACAGTTGAATAGGCCCAAAATAGTCCAGGTTCTTGTGCATGAAAAGGAAAGAACTGTCAAACATACACTTTGTAGTAAATGGTAAGTAGCTGTGTCTATTAAAGATCACTGGACTATAGCAGTAGGAACAGACACAAAGGCAAAAGGAAAAAAAGAGGAGAAAGAGGAACCCGCTGTAACTCAGGCTTCCAGGATTTAAGGGGTCAGATGCCTCTAACTCCAAGTGATGGTCACACACCTTCTACTCCAGGTGCCTCCCATTGTGGTCAGATACCTCCAACTCTAGGTGCTTCCCATTTTGGACAGACACCTCCGACTCTCGAAGACTTTCCCTGTGGTCAGATACCTGCCTTGAAGTGCCTCCCATTGTGGTCAGACACATCCAAATCCAGGTCAGTCGCACTGTGGTCAGACACTTCCAATGTAGGTGTCTCACATTTTCGTCAGACACCTCCAACTCAGGTGCCTCCCACTGTGGTAAGACACCTCCTACTCCAGGCCTCCCATTGTGGTTAAACACCTTTAATCCCGGTTCCTCCTGTGATGGTCACGCACCTTCTACTCCAGGTGCCTCCCATGGTGGTCAGACCACTTCTGAGTCCATGTGGGTCCCATTTGTGGTCAGACGTCTCCAATTCCAGGAGCCTTCCATTGTGGTTAGGCACCTCTAACTCCAGGAGCCTTCCACTGTGGTCAGGCACCTGTAACTGAAGGTGTCTCCCACTGGGGTAGGACATTTCCAGTCCAGGTGCCTCCCATAGTGGTCAGACACCTCCAACTCCAGGTGCCTCCCATTCTGTCTCTCGCAGGTGTGGATGACCAGCCACCTTGAGCATTGCCACCTCATAAGTCATGGGTAGTCATTAAGGTGGTGTTGTGTTTATAGTTGAATGAAGGGAAAGGAGTGCCTCTCTCAATTTGTATCACTATCCTATATGTGATGTGTCCTCTTCCTTGGACTGCTTACATATTACCATAATTTTTATTTCAGCAGTTTGACTGTGATGCACCTAGGTATGGTTTTCTTGATATTGATTCTGCTTGGAATTGGCAGGGCATTTTGCAGTTGTAAATGAACCTGTTTCTTTAAGCCTGAACAAAATTTTAGCGAGTCGACTCATTTTTTCGTCTTCTTTCTTCCTTTGACTCCAATTACATGTATCACAGGTATATCTGTGATATATACATATATATATATCTCTATGGTATATGTCTGATATATTCCTAGAGGTAGTTGAGTCTCTTCATTAAAGAAATTATGTAACATACATAAAAACATAATTGTATATAATAATGTATATAATAATGGAATGCCATCTGATGTTTATATATATGTATATATGTTGTATAATATTTAACTAAATTAAACATCTAATAAAAAGCCTATCATCTTGTCATAGTTAACATATTCAAAATTCTTTCTTCTAACCTGTTGAGATACTATACAGTATGCAACTGGTATCTATAGCTGCCTTACTGTGCAATAGCATATCAGAACTTCTTACTCCTCGTTCATTTTAGTACCCATAAATCAAACTTTCCCTATCCCTTCTGTCCATCTAATCTTACCAGACTCTACTGTTATTTAGTCTTAAAATCCATGAGATCAATTTGTTATATTCCACATTCAATAATTTACATTTATATTTATTATAAGTGTGTAAGGACTTTCTTCTGTCATTTTGATAAATTTCTGTTTTGAGTAAAATTTGTTCTCTTGTTAAGCTTTGTGATTGGTAGTTTTTTTGTATTGTAATAATCTTACAAATTCATTTCTATTTCTCTTTTTGTGTACACTTTACCAATGGGTTTTATATATCTATGTGTTTCCATGATGGTAGTTATGTTTCTTTTGCTTCTAGATGTAGGACGTAGTATGTTTTAAAAAGTCATTCAGGTGGTGATGAATTGCCTTAGTTTTTGTTTGTCTTTTAAAAGTCTTTATTATTCCTTCACTTCTGAAGTATAGCTTTGTTGGATATAGTGTTCTTGGTTGACAGTTATTTTCTTTCAGAACCAAGAATATGTCATTCCATTTCTTCCTGGTTGTAAGGTTTCTGCTGAGAAATCTGCTGTTTGTTAAATGGGGCTTTAAATATGGTTTCTGTTCTAATTTTTATAATTCTTTTGGTTTTGTATCTTCACATTTTGATTCTAATATATTAAGCTATAAGGCTGAGGATCTTTTCTGTTTGTCTAGCTTGCTTCCTATGGGCCAAATTTACATGGGTGTGTAAATCTTGCCCAAGATTTGAAAAATTTTATCTATTGTTTCATTGAAGAATTTTCTATGCCTTTCCTTTCTCTTCCCCTTTAGAACTCCAAAAATGTACTTGTTTAATGTGCTCCCAAAGGGCTCAGATATCTTTCCTTTATTTCTTTTCTTTTTTTTTTTTTCTGGGATATTTCAGAAGACCTGTCTACAATTTATGATATTTGTTCTTATGCAATTTAGTCTGTTGTTCAGGATTTCAACTATATTTTTGATTTATCAGTCTCTTAATTTCTAAGATTTTCGGGGTCCTTTGTAAAAGATGTCTTATCTCTTTGCTGAATTTCCCATTCATTTCATTCATTGTCTCCCCAGTTTTGTTTCACTGGCTGTGTTCTCTTTAATCTCATTGAACATCTTTACAATCATTCTTTTATATCCTTGTGCTCTCTTCGGCAGCACATATACAATCATTCTTTTATATCCTTTACCAGGGATTTCTTCAATATTGTTATCTTTGAAGCTAGTTTTTGCAGAGTTGTGTTAATTTGGATGTGTTCTTTTATCTGTACACTCCTATTTCCTCTAATCCTGCTCAGATTTGTGCAACTGGTAGATCAGTTATCTTTACCACTTTCATAGGCTGGCTTTTATAGTAAGTGTTTTTCTCCTGAAGATGTGTGTTGGGGTATCAGTTGGTATGTGATGGTGGCTTTTGTTCTCATTGGGCAGTGTAGTATAGTGTCTCTGTGGCTTCTTTATAGTTAACAACATTGAACATTTTAAATGCCATGGTGCTGGTAAAAGAACTGCTGTGTGGAGATCAGATGGGAAGAATGAGGCCTAATTGGCCTTCTTGGTGAGTACTGAGAAGAGGGCATGCAAGTGTCCTAACATTCTGCAGGGAAAAGTGAAAACACCTGAGGTTAAGTTGTTTACTTGGAGAACTACCATGGAGGATGGGAGACAGATGAATCCTGTGGAACTTTAATTGCTCTTGCCTGTGTCTGAGTGAATAAAGCCAAAGCACACCAATGATTTGGGGCTCTATGTGAAAGGGAGACATGAACACCCTAGTCCCCCAGATTTTAACTTGTTTCTGTGTCTCTTTATTTTTCTCTCTTTGTCACCCCTTGGTCAGGTTCAAGCTCAGCTTGTAAGCTGGTTTCTACACCACTGTTCTAGGGGTCACGTAGAGTTAAGGTCACTTTACCAGCCCAGGCAAGGTACACACAGCACTGTGTATACCAGTGCCCACTCTGACCACTTTAACAATGGGAGTGGTGGGAGTGGTCAGGTAATCATTTTTTCCGGTGCTCCTCAGGTTAGCAGTGCTGCTGTCAAGGGTCTGTAGCACTGGCAACTCCAACAGTGGTGAGAGTCTTAAGCCCAGTCATGGCACATGAAGCAGCAGCAGAGAGCAGAGTACCCATTCTCTGTACCTGCTCTGAGCTCTGGCAGGTTAAGCAGTTCTAGCTGGTGCTATTTTCCGGCCCTGTCAGGGCAGAAGTGGTGTGGGAGGGGGAGGAGTAGCTGTAGGAATCATGGTACACGTGACAGTGACACTCTCACAGGACATGAGGTAGAGGTGAATCTACCCCTGAAACTTGTTCTCAGCCCCACCAGTGGTGTGCACCCACATGCTGCTGCCTGCAGCAGGGAAGTCATAGCAGGGAACTCCATGGGTGCTTGTTTCACTCGTGGCATTGGCCTGAGCCCACACATGTGGCCTCCTCCCTAGATCCCAGAGGACCCACACCTGGCCTCTTAGTGCCTAAGGATGTTATTCACCAAGGTTAAATTCTGCTTACTACTTCAAAACAAATATCTGAGAGACAAGAGTAGATGGGAAGAGAAAAAAGCTATTAGGATGAACTAGCTAATTAGAAAATGCCCAGGCTATTGTTATAGGGACCGTCTCAAGGAATTTGGGCATACAAAGAATTTTTATAGAATGAAAGAAGAACGGGAAGGTTCAGTGTGAGTCATATGTTCAAGTTTGATAGCCATCTCCATCATTTAGTGACGGGGCCCGCCGTCATTAGTCGAACAGTACCTGAGAGGAGGGGTGAGGATGAAAGAAAAAACACACTTCAAAAGAAAAAGAGTCGTCCGGGCTCCTAAGACCGAGCTACGAGTTTATTTTTCTCTTCCCTTTTTATACAACCCTCGAGTTTGTTACAGGTGAATTTGGTTGTTACAGCTGAGTTTGGTTGTTACATCATGACCCTTATCCAGGGACACCTGCTTCCCTGCTTTCCAGTCCTTTGGCAATTCCCCACCCTCATGGGCCTTCCCGTTTCTCGGGGCTACAGAACGTTCATCACATTCCAGGGCAATCTCTGAAGGTAAACATCCAATTTAGGTAAGGACGCGGTTCCTCATAACATAGTCTCCATACAATGGAGGGTAAGATTCAAAATGGATTCTCCTTAGCTACCACCGCTCCCCACAATTTAGAGGATGTTTTTCTTTCTCTTTTGCTGTAATATCCTTGCAATAACAACCAGCCTTCATCTTATAGGCCATTCCTGGTAAATTTTTTATGTAAACATGTTATTTTTCTGGAAGTAAATATTACTTCACTTTTAATGAAGAACAGGATCAGCAAGTATTTGGCTGCCACTTTGAGGTTATCTGAATACCATTTGACATTCCTGATTCTTAAAAATTGAAAAAAAATTACTGATTAGGAGGTCTTTGAACCAGTGTTTCTTTTGTTGCTTTTCCTGTGATGGCTGACTCCAACAGTTCATATCTTTGTCATTAAAAGGTGCTTTTCTTTAGATGTTGCAATGCTGGGCAAAAGAGGAAGAATAAAGAATAACTTTACAAGAGGCAACTTGAGTGTAGAATAGGATAGCATAACCACAGTGGCACTGCTGTTATCACTCCTATGAGGGTAGCAGTCTCCATTCTCTGCTGTGCTGAAGCACCTGCCCCTTGCAAGGGAGGACATTGAACAGCGAGAATGCTGGGTCACAGCTGCTCTGCTGAATTCAGTTGTGTTAGCAAGGCTGCAGCTCCCTCTGCTAGTCTGGTGGAATGTTTGTAAAGTCACAAAAATGTAGATTTGTGGGAATCTTTGATTCTCAGAGGATTATAAATTCAGACGTAGCTCCCTTCTCCACATGGCAACTATCTACACAAACCTAGTTGTGGGAACTGGTGAGAGGACAATGGAAGTTCCTCATCCAAAGCAAAGGTGTGGTGCAGACACCAGGTTACCTTTCTAACTGGGCCATAAGTTTGTGGTGACTGTGAAACTTTCTGACAGGTGAGATTGCTGGTGTCTCTGTGGATGATATTTGCTGGGAATCTCCCATTCACCCTTTCTCCTGCAAAGAGAGTTTCCCTGCAGACCATAGCAACAGCTCCATAGTTGCACAGGGTTCTGTTCCTCTTTGATGCCAGCTCTCTAGGTCTCCAAGTCTTACAATATTTCAGTCTCTCCCTACTGAGTCCTTGGTTTCTCCCACAGTCACTGATCTCAAAATCAGCTATTCATCTGGTGCTTCAGTTCATTTTTGTGGAAGATGAGGATAATGCTGGAATCCTCCAGATTTTTTCATTTTAATTTTTTTCTCTCTCTGTTTTACAGATTTGATGATATCTACTAATTTATGTTCAAGTTGAAGAACTCAGTCCTAAGATAATGTATTTTTTAATTATAGATGTTCATTTAAGGTCATACATGTGACTTTAATTCTATCTGCCTGTCTATTAATCTGTCTACCTATATAACCATTTTTTTAGTGATGGGATTAAATCAGCACCTTATGCATGCTAGGCAAGTACTCTACTACTGTGCTATATCCCTAAGCCTGAATTATAATTTCCATTTCACTGCTATGACTTTTCTATCTTTTTCATTAATTATTACTATATTTTCTTTTACTTCAGTTGACATAATTATAAATAGCTAGGTTAAAGTCCTCGTCTTTTTTTTTCTAATATTGTGGTCATCTTTAGGTATATTTCAATTGATTTTCCTTTTATCAAAATTTAGTCATGGGTTCCTATTTCTTTGTATGTTTAGTCTTTTGGATTTTATACTGGACATTTTAAATTCTATATTGTGGAAATTCTGAATTCTTTTGTAATTTATTTGAGGGTTATTTTATTTTTATTCATTATTTTATTTATTTTAAGCATGTGCACACAAGAATGTTAGACAAAAACTGTCCTGGAAGAACTTCCTCAGTCAGATAAAGGAATTCTAGAGAAAACCTCTCCTTACACTCTGAGAGGGAGAAAGCAGGAAAATAACATGGAGAGGAGGAAGGTCAGAGAAACTTTAAGGCTGCTTCTTTAGTTCAAAGCACTAAATACTTCATGGGCCACTCATTAAGGCATAATTTTTCTTAGCCACAATGATACTTTGATTTCAAAATTTTTTAGGCAATGTATTGGTCAGCTTTCCTATTGCTGGGATAAAATGCCTGACATACACAGTATAAAGGAGGAAATGGCTTATTTGGTTTACATCCAGTCCATGCTGGCCTGGTTCTTTAGCTGTGAGTCTGAGGTGAGGCAGAATACCAATGAGGATGGGTGTGCCATAGCAAAGTTGCTCACTTCAAGGAGGCTGGGAACCAGAGTGTAGGGAGAAAATGCCAGAGAGGCAGGGTCCAGGAACCAGTGGTACTACCCAGGGTCATGGCCCTGTGATCCACCCAGGTTCAACCGGAAGTGTGCTTTACTAATCTTCCAGGCACCACTCAAGCCAATCAAATTTCTAGTCAAGATTTATTGTCACAGGCAGGAAGAAGAATCCCATACTTCTCTCCTAAGAAGTTCTAAACTTCTTGCCTAACCAGGAAGCATACAAAGAATCAGGGAAGTAAAACCAATGCAGAAATTTATCTTTTGCTGTTATAATGAGATTCTCACAGTAATGTGGCTTTTTACTGTGTATATGAGATTAACTGGCAGCCAAATATATGAACATTGCCAACTAGCTAAAATTCCACCTTAAATTATTTAGAGTGAACAAAGTGAAAAATATAAATATCCTACCAGTAATTATGTTTCATAAAATTATTTAAAAAGTAAACATAACACTAGTAGCATATTCATTGTTTTTTCCCTCTACTAGAGCCTGATGACCTTTTGATTGTGTGGATACTTGTCTAGTAAAGGCAACATAATTCCTAGTCACAGAAATTGATTGTGATGAATCAGAGTCAGCTAGCAAATTCAGAGCTTAAACTGACATAGGTCCCTGCTCACTCTTTTGTCTGTTTGACCATGAAATTGGAATTGGTTGACTCTTCCAGCTGTAAGTATTGTCACATATGTTATCATTTGTTTTTGTTAAAACTGTGGAACCATTAAAATCTTACATTTAGATTTCAGTTCAAGGAACTATTTCTCTTAGGGTATCCCTATTAGCAGTAAAATAACAATTACATTGAAGGAAAGTTGAGGAAACTCTGTTTTCATTAGGTTCATTCACATTTTCCATTATGATAAAAATGATTTTTGGAAAAACATACAAATAATAGAATCTTAACCTATTTTGTGATACAATGCACTTTGTAGCCCAATTAAACCATTGCATTAAGCTAATGATAGTCCTAAACATTCATATTTTGATTGGAGTATATTGTGTGTTTCAAAGTAATAAAGTAGAGATTTTGCTGAACAGCAGCAAAGCAATTATAAATCAAATTTGATAATATAATTTTGAATTTAATTTACTATTTCCCTGTTCTTAGAAAAGTTCACTGCTAGCTGTTGCCTTAATAGAACAAAAGAGAAATAAATATGTGTGGTGGAAGATACAGACTTCCTCTCAGAAGAATTTGAAAACTTGAGGTTTAGGGGTCAGGACTCATAGGAAGTGTGGGTCAGGAATAGGAGTGCAGAGAGGCATCAACTGCAAGTTTGAATGCACAAAAGTTGATGCCAGCCATTCCTTCTCTCTCCCATGCATGAATAGCATGAGCAACATTTATGTCTACTGAACAAGATACTGAAAATTTTTCCTCTAATGAAAATAAGCCAGAAAGAAAATACCTGGTTATTCTGACAAGCTGGAATCCACAACTAAAGCTATTTAACTTCCTTCTACTCATTTCAAAGTAAAGGTGACTACTCAGGAAACTAATACAAGTTATACAAAGTTTAAAGTCAACTTCAATTTGTTCACATCTAAATATGAATGGATAACTCAAGATTATAAAGTAATGCTTGACAAAGCTTTTTCAAGTAATACACTTAAAAAGTATTCACATAAAAAGAGAACTATCAAACAGATGGAATTGCTCTGATATAAATAGAGAATACAGAGAAAATTGTTTAAAAGTATTATGGTTGGATAGATATGTAAAGATGTTAAATATAAATTTATTTTAAAAAATTAAAATGTGACCAACAAAAAAGTAGTAGTGAAGTAATGGGAATTTTAAAAGTTAAAAAATTTTAATGAGATGTCATTATCACTTTTAAAGCTATAAGGTAGTGGAAAACACAGAGAGTTGCGATGCAAAAACTGAAATCCATGAATCTTAGACCTAAACAATATGTTATGAACCTATGAATATAAAAAGGAATAATTTCTAGAGATGTAGGATTTTAAGGGTTATATCCCACCTATCTCATCTGAAGGAAGAAATCATCAAATTTAACAGAATAACAAAATAGAAAAGACCCCCCTCCATTAGAAAAAGCTTAAAAAAAAATGATGATGAACTACTTAAGTGGATACAAAGCATGGGTTATTGATAATTGAATGATACAAAAATAAAGTCTTAGATAAAAAGGACCTTCTACACAAAAACTTTTATTAATTTCTACATTATCTTATTTATTCTGGAGTAGAAGTTGGGAGGAAAGAATGGGCATGAATGTGTTTCCAAAGGATGTTGGGAAAATGAGAAATATGGGAGAGAAAAGATAAAGGTATTTTATTAGTCATATTTGGATGGGAAGGATCAAAAGAAGAAATAAAGTATCTTGTGAGAAAAAGTGTCTTAGTTGGAGTAATAATTGAGTCATAAGAATCTGTTAGAGCAGGACAATAAAAGGTGTACAAAGTGTTATTGTTCTAGCTTATTAGAGAGCCTCCAACTAAGTGCCCTCTACTATTTATGTAAACGAACTAGTTTGCCTTCTTTCTCTTTTAAAATGGCATACAGTGCAGTCCCGGTCCAGGGCTTCACGGGTGACACACATGGTATCACCAGGACCTATGTTTCATGCATCACTCTGCTCTGCTGTCTGTACAGTGTAAACACTTATAAGATTGCCTCACATTCCAGAGCTCAGGTGTCTCATCTGTGCTTTAAGCAGGAAGCCATGGAAGTGTAGAAAGACAAAGAACATTATATACAAGCAGCTACACCAGCTCCTTTCAGTAGCACTCCTAAGATCCACAACTGCCTCTTCTTGCTTATCATGCACCATCCTTAGCTGCAAGGGAGTCTGGGAATTTTGAAACAAATCTGATTTTCCTGTTAAGGTAAAAAAAGTAAGGTGAATATAATAGTAGCTATCTAGCATTCTGCCATTTAAGACAGTAATTAATGTATGTAAAAATACACTTGAACTTGTATATCTTTTAAAGTACTATGATTTGAATGAAAATGCACAATTGAATTTGTAAAATAATAAGAGGAAAACAAAAATTAGGAAAAAAGAAACTAACAAAATTAGGAAAAAAGAAAAGGGGAAAAATGTACAATAAAATAAATATAAAATAAATGGGAATATTATAACATATAGTTCTTGTAGGAAACATAATCATACCACATTTTCTCATTAAAAGACATATACCAGATTGAGTTAAAAGAAATAAAATCTAACATTGTGGTTTCTATATGAAACTCATTTGAACTGGTGACTATGAAGATTAAAATATAGGATCACATAAAGACACAAAGAAAATTCCAATAAAAAGGGAGAATGATTAATATTCATAGAAGGCATAATTTAATTAAAAGCAATAAATAAAATTAAGATAACACATGGAGAGGGTAATATTTATAAATATATACATAGAGCTATCTATGTCTGTACAGATACCACATACAAAATTTTTCATAAACTTATGTATAACAACCAACAAAGTAATTATCCACATAATAGTTTAGATCTTCTAGAGTACCATCAGTAGCATTGTTCTAGTAAATAACTTATTTTCCAGCATTTCTTTTAGATATAAGCAGAAATATCCAGATGAGTTTCACTAAAAATTCCTTGAAGTAGGCCAAATCATTCTGAACACAGTTCCTTTATCCTTTTGCTCAAGTAAAATGTGGGTGAGACATCTCGAACACCAGCAGTTGTCTTATGAAAATGAGGTGACTGAGGAGTGACCCTGAGGGTTACAGTACAGCTATGACAATGTGATTCTGGGAATGAAAGCTATATGCCCAAGATTAAAGAATAGAAAGATGGACATCACCAAATTTCCCAGTGATGCATAGAATTTCTATGCCTGTCTCAGATTGCAGGTTTACTAGAAAAATGAATCCCTATCTTGTCAAGACTTATTTTAACTCTTTAGCAATAGAAGCTCAAGAGAATTTAACTAGTGCACAGAAACTTTAATAATACAACTGTAATAGATTTTTAAACTCTCTCAAATATGAAAAACAATTACTTATTTATCTTTATATAATTAAATTTTAGCTGAATATATATATATAATATATAGCCATGAAACAATTAATGTGTATTTCTTACCAATGAACAAAGCTTGAACAGCAGATAGATATTTTGCTTTTAAATTGTACTCAAATTATGAAATGTACTTGACATTGTGTAATTTATAAATATATGTATATGCTGTGTGACCTAAATAAAGGTCACATAAGGGACTTTTTGTTTTAATTTACATTTGCAGGATACTAGATATTGTTTGTTTGCTAGTAAAAGTGTTGCTAAATCCTTGGTCTCTGTCTGGTACTGAATTTAAGTTGTAGGATGTAATATCTTTCAAATGGCAGAATAAATATTTCCAATAAAACACAGTATCCTCCCAAATCAAATCTCAAACTCTTAGTGTTAGTGGTAGAGCAAATTCTCTTGGGTTTCAATAATGGTAACAATGTCAGAGAGGTTCTGTGTGGCCCATTTAAAGACCATTATATTACATTATTTTAGGTAAAGGATATATGCAAAAATGGTAATATATAAGTGAGTTTTAGCAGTCATGATCTTTGGTGAACTACACAGAAGATACATTTTTTTCCCTTGTCCTTTTGGTTATTCTTTTAAATTTGATTTTCATATAGATTTGTGTTCCATTATATTCTAAATATAATGCAATTCCAAAGATGTCTAGTGGCTTATAACCAGGCATACATTAAAAGATGGGAAGCAGTGTGAATGTACATATTCATAATAGCTGTCTAATATTTTCCCCTCAGTAGACTAAGTCATACTGTATATTTCCACCCAACTGAAATATTATAAATCACTTTTTAATATCTTTTTATCTGAGCAAGAAAAAATCATTTGTATGACAGACATGTAAATTTAACTTAAAACTACAAAACCTAGTTTGAGGCTTGATACTGTGGCCATAAATCATATGCAATAACATTGTAAATGAGATAACTGTAACATTATATTCTCTGGGCAAGGTTAATAGATTCAGTTCAAGTCTAGCAAGAAATTGTAGCTGACATTTTCCCATTTCTTTCAGAAAAGGCTTTATAAATCCTCAACTTCTAAATTGGACTGGATTAGGTCCCAGTGGAGAAAATCCTAGATTTAGTGTTTTTAATTTCCTAAGTTACTGAGTAGGAACCAACTTTATAACTGTAGTCAAATATGGCTTGAGGACTTTAACAGTTAGGTTATTTTTGTTTTTGCCATCTGATTTCAATAATAAAGCTAATCACACTAACAATAACAAAGGAAAATGATGGTAAAAGTAAGAGTAGTCTAGACTTTTGAGAAGCCAGTGAATTTGGTTAATTTAGATTTAACATTGGAAAGAAATACAAATGCACCTTTTCTTGGGTGGCTAAACAAAACAAAGCAGGTCTACTACTTCTCTTTCAACTCTCAGCTCTTTACCCTAGTAACAGAATATTTACATTCTGCTGTGTCCTGTTTCTTGCTGCTATCAAGCTGTCCTCTGAAAATTCGCTCAGTGGGTGACCCTAATCTCTACTGTGCCATGATGTCCCAAGGCCTGGAAAGCTCTGCTCCTGAATATATCCTGTGTAAGAACTTTCCAGGTGACACATTGACATGGAGCACTGGCTTACAAGACCTTTAAGACCCTGAGTAGGTAGAAACTGAAGGATCAGCAAGGTGAGGAGATTGTTGTGCAGAATCCCCCACCATTTTCTACACTTTCTATCTGTCAGGGCCCTGACTTAATCTCAGATCTTCAGATACCAAGATTACTTAGATGGCTTCATACTTACCAAGTTCCTGAGGTTTTCCTGTGCATTCACATCACATCATTCCTCTTGGAATTCCATTCTATTATCTCAATCTGCTCTTCTAATCCTATACAAGCATCTCTGTCTTTCAAGGATGAGATGCACACTTTCCTGACAATCTTTTCAGGCCTTCCCACAATAAGCCAATTTATCTGAACATTTGCCCTCCTTCTCTTCTTTAGGTACAGGGAAATTCACTCTAGTGCTTAGTTTGGATGCTCACAAAATTCAAGTGAAATAACACATTATGCTATATGGAGTCTATCTGGTTAACACATGGCTCAAAGATCAGATGAAAATTCACCTGATCCTTGAAATTTGACATGGCAAATTTAGTCTACATTGACTTTCTCTTTTTTGAGTTTCCTGTAGACTTAAAATAATGCTAGTATCACATTTAATTTCCTTTAGGTTGCATTATGGTCATTCCTTGAGTATTACCATGATCTCCTCAACTAGACTATAAATTTTTTTAGGTCAAGGATCATACCTTTTTGTATTTTTTGTATTCCTTACAGGTTCATTAAAGTTCACAATGAACAAACAGTAACTGACAGTTAAACTTGAGTTAATGTTTTAGCAGGTTTAAGTCCTTTTCTTAAAGGCTTAGCTGTTCTAGACATATTTCAACTAGACTTTCTTTTCTCCATTGTCTGTTTGTAACCAGGTTGTGTGTTAATATAATAAATCTTTCCATTTTTATTTAATCATTTGATCAAATTACTGTTAAAATTGATGAAGAATTATTATATTGTCCTTTTAGGGTGATTTGGGAATCAAAAAGGTGCTATCCTTGAACATCTTTGCTTCCTTAACAAGCAATAACATGTATCTAAGATGTACCTTCAGCTCTGTGCTTCAGGAACTGGATATTATCTAGAGCTTTTGTGCTGCTTGTAGTACTATATTCTCTCTCTGCCTCTCTCTCTCTCCCTCTCTCTCTCTGTCTCTCTCTATTAACCCAGATACTGCTTGGTTAAAATCCACACAGGTCCTAAAGAGTGGAGATTATTTAGCCATAATTTTACTTTAGCAGTGCAAACAGAACATATAATGAATGTATTTAATGTTGAAATCTCTGATGCAAAGATTCTTTTGTATTTTAATTAGATGCAACATAGTACCCCCAGGCTTACGGCACTTACTTTCGTAAAAAGACTGGCCAAGAATGAAGAATGATATTGACATCTGCCTTATGGAATAAAGTATTACCATCTATCTTTCAAATATCAGTCTCATAAAGTAAGGAGGTTAGTGTTTGATAATACAAATTATACCTCATAATTGAAAATTATAACTGTTTTTAGGATTATGATTTTAAAATCTTTATCATAGACATAATAACTTGTCAAAACAAACTTATATGATTGGCAGAAACACCTACTAGCCTCTGTCCCAAAATTTCATTATTTATTAAAACAAATTTGATGAAAAGATAGCTTTCTATAAGTTCTTTGGTGACAGTATCTGTTTAGCATCAAGTAAATGGTTCATAACTTTAAAAGCTTCAGTTACTAGTTTGCACTATAGTTTTAAAGAAATTACCAATAGATTAATATATTGAATTATTTTGTCTATTTTGTTATTTTGTTTATATTTTGTTCATAATATTGTTCATTGTCAATTGTTTATTTTGGTGTTATTAATATTAATATTAATTGAATCCCTCCATAAATACCTTGGAATTTCTTTAAAAAATAACTGGTCTAGAGACTTTGTGGGTTACAAAGAAATGTAAAAAAAAAAATCCTGTGTATGAAGTCTGATTAAACTATAGAGTGGGTGTTTAAATTTTAAAAAGTGCTTATAATAAGAAATGTATTGTTATTAATCCCCCTGAAAGTGCTCCCCCTTGTTTTGAACACACTTATCTCATCATTCTTGCCACATCCTAAAGCAGTTCTGAAAGTCCTCTTTCATGAGTATCTTTAGTTGTGCTCTTATAGCTACTTCAACATCCTGAATCCATTCAAAACTGTTTACCTTTCATGGTCATTTTGACTTTGGGGAAGAGCCAGAGATTGTATGCCATATCTAGTGAATAAGTTGGATTAGAACTCACTGTTTTTACCAGCCCACTTTTCCATTTGATAGCACTCGGCAACAGCATTCACTGTCTCTCTGATCACATCTCATAAAGACACTCATTAAACAATACTCCCAGAACAGCTTCAGAAAGTAAAGAATCAAAATGTGCTATGTACACATACCAACTAACTGCAATGAATGTAATCTTTAGGTATAACAACGTGTACTAACAAAAAATATATTTAGAAATTGAGATAAAATTTAAATAAAATAAAATTACCCATAAAAACAGAAACTAGCAGGAATGATGGGACAAGTGTGTTCAAAATGAGGGAGTTAATGGCAATATGTCTTTTACTATAATAATTATTTTTAATTTAAATATTCACCATATAGTTTGATTGCACACATATATCTATATGTATATAATATAGATGCACACATAAAATTATAATGAGATTAAAATGTACTTCCATGAGACAATGCAGTTAATTGATTAAATGAACAATATAAGTAAACATTGTAAGTGGAGGGGATATTATCATTGAGTAGTGGTTGAGCCAAGTGTGGTGGCACAAGCTTGTGATCCCAAGCTTGGGAGGCTGAGGCAGGAGGATCACTGTGACTTCAAGGACAGTCTGAGCTACATAGTGAGACCCTGTCTAAAAAAAAAAAAAAAAGCCGAGTAGGGGTTGTCAGAAAAAGAAATTTCCAATGAAAGCTCTATACACTGTGCCCTTGAGATTCATTGTTTTAACATTTTAAGCTTCTATTCTACTCTTTTCATAACATTCCCCAAAGGCCCACTTTATATGGATTTATACTTTTGCTGAGAGAAGATCCTACAGTGTATAGCATTTGAAGTTGATGGAGAGTAAGAACAGCTGAAGAAACTCTACAATCTGTCTTCTTTTCAGCTTAGCTTTCTTATTATCCACCATGGTATTCATCAATTTGGAAATGAAGATGTTGGATGGATCATTATTCTTGAATAGCAAGTTTTCTTCACTGAGTGTTCCATAGCTGCTGAGTTTTACACAATATTATAACCCTTCAATTGCAGTGAATGGCACATTGAAAGTCCTCAATATGACCTTGAATGTTTATGTGGATGAGGGACAGATCCATATGCTTTCAGTATGGCAGTGATAAATGGTTCATGTATTAATTAAAAGGAAGGTAAATTTGAAAAATCTCTTGGGTCATGATGGAGAGGACACTGAATCTTAAGTCAAGCCCTCATATTGTAGATGATTTTTAAAAGTGCACTGCCCATACTAAAAATTATCATGAGACAAGAACCTGTATTATTTTATAACCAAATATACAGTACATGGGAATATTTAATAATGGGAAATTAGTATTATATATGAATCCCTTAAAAGTGTACAGACTCTTTACATGACAATATGGAGGCCAAGAGAGACATTGTAGCAAGGATATGAAAGGGTAATGTTATGAATTATTTTGCTAATTATTTTACTAAGTAGCCAAAATAAATAAAAATAATATTTAGATATTTTTGATAAATCAAATACTATAGCTTATACTCATAAAATATTTATCCTTTCTCCTAAGTTGTTTTTGTTTAATATTGTGATTTTTAGTTCTTTTTATATATGTTTACATCTATCGATAAGTAATGATATCTATGGGATTATGCTATTAAAATGAGTGTTTCACTTTTTACCCTCTATTTACACATGCTAATTTATTTTTCCATAGTTCAGTTCTATATTTCAAATAAATCTCTAAAATTTTATTGGATTACTTACTACTATTAGCACACTTATTTTTCTATCACCTTCTCTTTATCCCTTTCAACATTAACAAGGTTGAAAATTAATTTTTGCCCTTTAAACAGAAATTCACCTCCTATTGAGTACAATAAACAAACAAAATCTTGAAAAGCAATATGTAGAGTTTA
Source organism: Heterocephalus glaber (assembly GCF_053883595.1). NCBI lineage: Eukaryota > Metazoa > Chordata > Mammalia > Rodentia > Bathyergidae > Heterocephalus > Heterocephalus glaber. The sequence goes on along the minus strand of NW_028258310.1, from coordinate 4,155,146 downwards.
AGTTATTATCAAGAAAACATTTACCATGATCCACTTAAATATGTGCTACTATTGCTATTTTATCTATAATTTCAGAGTCCTGAATTTAAGGCCATTGGAAAAAGTAGTTCCTCATATCCAATTAATTTTGTATTATCTTTCTATACACTATTGCTCCAAATCATGTTACATTTTCAGTTTTTCTATTTAAATAACCTTTCTTGAATTTTTTTAGCTTTCAATGATGCTTTTTATTTTCACTTAGGAAATTGACATTTCTGTCATCAGATAACTAAGCTTATATACTATATTTCCTTATTATCTAGATTATTCAGTCTATCTCATTCTTTGAAATGAGAAGTCTCAGAACTTCTGGATTTCTACTTCCAATTTAAATTGATTGCTTTGCTTTACAGTTCTCAACTTGCATTTTCTAAGCTTTTTGATTCTCTATGGTGTATGTACAATTTTGAGGTTCAACAAATTCAGGCTGAGATCCACCATTATTATTATCTTTTTGAGTCCTGTTATTTTCTTTTACCTACTGTTTATATCTTCATATTTAAAGTGAGTTTCTTATAGGCAACAAAAGGATGTATCTTGGTGTTTTATGCTGATAATGTCTTTTTATTTGATAAGTGTACATCATTTACATTTAATGAAATTATTGATATAGTTGTGTTTAAATCTACTATCTCATTTTTTAATCTTTTTCTGATTTTTTTTAGTTTTGGACTAAGTGTATTTTAGTATTTCATTTTTTCTTTCTATTGGTTTATTAGCTGTACATTTTTGTGTATGTCTGATTGCCTTAAAATTTTATATTTTTAATCACAGTATAACCCCAGGAAAATTACACCAGTTCACAAATACACACAATCCTGTCAATAATTGGCTTTCACTTCTCTTCGGCCTTGTGTGCTGCTGTTGTCATTCATTTGGCTTTCATATGTTCTAAACTCAACACTACAATACACTGCTATTAGTTTTTCTTTCAATAGTTAATCATCTTTAAAATATGTCAGAAAACAAAAATAAACATTTTGTAATTACTCAGAGTTACATTTCACTCATACTTTGGAGCAGATACAGGTTTTCATACTGTATTGTTTTCCTTCTGTCTGAAGGATGCTCTTTAACAAATTCACAGCATTCCTTTTTACAGGTATGTTGTTAAAATACTGTAATCTGTATGTCCTGATTTTAAAAACTATATTTTTGGTTGGTAGAATAGTCTAGGTTGATTATATTTTCCTATGAGTAGTTTAGGAAAATCCAGTCTTCTGGCTCACATCATTGCTGGCTACATGTCAGCTATCATTCTTTTCTTCTGTGTGTATATCTCTTCCTGCTCACACATGTCCCTCCCTTCTTGATGTGAATTTAAGATTTATTCTTCATAATTGGCTTTAACCATTTGATTATAATGTTCTTTGTCAGACACCGGCCTGAGCGGCACAGGCTCGGAGACGGCGTGACTACACCAAGTATATAACCAGTTTTCATGAAAGCCAACAGAGAAACAAAGCACCTTTTGGTGGGTGGCCTTAGCCAAGCTATTTCTAAGATGGACCTACAAAATCAGTTCAGCAGATTTGGAGAAGTTTCTGATGTGGAGATCATCACATGAAAAGATGACCAAGGAAATGCACAGAAAGTCTTTGCATATGTTAACATTAGAGTAGCAGAAGCAGACCTAAAAAAATAATAATAATAATGTTCTTTGTCATTACTTTTTTCCTCTTTTTCATGTTACTGCATTTGGTGTTTCATTTCCTGGATCTGTAGATTTATTATTTTCAGCAAGTTTGGAAAATTTCCAATTGTTAATTTTGTATTGAACATATTTCAGACTCTGATATTATCTTAAAGCCTGTTAAATCTTATTTTTAATTTTCTTTTCTGTGTGTTTTATTTGATATGGCATCTAATACTATATTATAAGATTTCTAGTCTTTTCTTCTGCAGTGACTAATCTACTGTTAACCCTGTCCAGTTCACATCTTATGTAATTGTTACTAATTTTCCGGTTCACTTCTGGTCATGTTCTTGCTTTTCTATATGTCTTAGTAACTTGTCTCTCATTGCTGACACAAAATACCCGACATCCAAAGTTAAAGAGGAAAAGGTTTATTTAGCTCACAGTTCTTAGATATTTCAGTCCACAGTCAGCTGGCTCCAAGGCAGGGGGGCACATGGCAAAGGAGCAACAGTTCATGGTAACGAAAGACAGCAAAAGCAACAAGGGGCTAGACAAGCCTCTTTCTGTCCCTTATATTGTATCCAGCCTACTGGGATTAGGGTGATGCCAAACCAATCAATGTACTGGTTTAGTAATCACACACCCTTAATCCCAGCATCACACACTCCAGATTTAGCCACTTATGACCACATGAGGCTTTGGGGGGACGTCTAGACCCAAGACACTACATATATTAAACATAGGGAATATATTTATAAAAGTTTTTTGAAATCTATTTTTCCTAATTCCATTATCACTATCATTTCTGGATCTACTTTTTTAAAATTGATTTTTTTCTCCTCATTATCGGTTGTGTCTTCATGGTTGTTTTGCATGCCTTATAATTGCTTATTCTAAGATTAGTAACAATATCTAGGTTGGGGAAAGGAAAGAAGGGGATGGAATTAATATGAGAAAAGGAAAAAAATGGAAACAAAGTCTTTGTAAATAGGGAGGGGTGGAGGGATTGAAGAGAGGGCAGGGGAATGGGGAAAAAATAAGACCCAAGACACATTACATAAAAGTACAAATTTCCAATGATGAATGTCATTATATTGTATACCTAAAATGTACCAATGAAATTAATTAAATAAACAATATCTAAATCTCACCATTGGTTTAAGAAGTAAGTGAAATAATATCACAAAATTGAAAATTGCTTTTTGTTACACTTCTATAGGTTTATATTTCTCTCTGTACATTTTATTTCCTCTTTTTGCAAAACAATTTTTATCATAATGTTTAAAGCTCATTTCTCCATTTATGTTTATCTTGGTTACTTTTCCTATTGCTGAGTCAAAATACCTGACACCTAAAGTTAAATAGGGAAAGATTTATTTGGCTCACAGTTTGTAAAGGTTTCAGTTCATAGTTGTCTGGCTCCAAGGCAGGGTGACATGGCAGGCAGGCATCATAGTGGAGAAACAGTTTATGGCAGGCAGAAGGCAACAAAGCAGCAAAGTAGTAAAGATGCAGAAAACAAGGACAGCAGAACTCTTTTTGTCCCTTGCATTCTATCCAGGTTACAGCCCCTAGGGCAGGCAGCACCCAGGGTGGGCCCTCCCATACTCCACACCCAGAACTATGCCAAACCAGTCAGCAGACTAGGCTAGTAATCACACACCCTTGATACCAGCATCACATACTTAATCCCAGGATCACACGCTGTGATCCAGCCACCTCTGAAAAGCCCCACCTGTGACCACATGAGACTTTTGGGGGACATCTAGACACAGCCATAACAATATTCTAAGTGTTTCTTCAGATACATTTTAACACTTATTGCTCTCCACTTTTCAAATGATATTATTTTCACCTTAATAACTCAGCATGTAAACATAATCTTTCTCATTTTTAAATTCATACTTCTCTACAGCTTATACCCTCCCTTTTCCATTCTCTATAGCTTAGCTTCTCAAAATGAATTAAGATTTTATTCCAAATGTACTAAAAATATTTTTCTGATTCTGGTACAGTGATTTATGTCTTTTTGTCTTGTAATTTTTAGTGAATATTCTTCTTCAGTGAACAATGATTTCTTTGTAAGTCTTATGTGCACTGTGAGTTGGAAGTATTCTTAGAAGGTAGATTTGCCTTTGTGGGTCTACTATCTAGAATCTATAAAGAACTTTAAAAATTCAGACCTCCCAAATTTAAAGACCCAATCCAAAAATGGACATCTGAAATGAACAGACATTTCTCAGACAAAGAAGTAGAAATGGCAAATAAACATATGAAAAAAATGTTCAACATCACTGGTCATTCGAGAGATGCAAATGAAAACAACATTGAGATTCTACCTCACCCCAGAAAGAATGGCTGCCATCATGAAGTCAACCAATAACAAATGCTGGCGGGGCTGTGGGGAAAGAGGAACCCCGTTCCACTGCTGGTGGGAGTGTACACTGGTTAACCACTGTAGAAATCAGTATGGAGATACCTCAGAGAACTAGGACTGGAAGTCCCATTTGACCCAGTTAATCCCCTGTTGGGTATCTTCCCCAAAGAATTAAAAGAATCATACCACAGTGAGATATGTGCACCCATGTTCATAGCAGCACAGTTTGTAATAGCTAAAGCTTGGAAACAGCTCAAGTGCCCATCAACTGGAGACTGGACAAAGAAGATGTGGTTTTCTTATAAAATGGAGTAGTACTCAGCCATAAAGAATGAAAAACTAGAGACATTTATAGCTAAATGGATGTACATTGAGGCCATACTCTTAAGTGAAATAAATAGGACACAGATATGTAAATACCGAATAGTTTCTCTAGTGTGAGAAGCTGAAAGTGTAAATAAGGGCTAAAAGGTATAATAGATAATGTGAAATAGGAAGAAAAGGAGCAAAGGGGAAGGGGAAGTGGGAGGGGTAGGGTAAAGGAAAGAAGGGAATGGAAATAATAATGAGAAAGTAGAAAAATGGAAACAACATCTTTGTAAATAGGGAGGGATGGAGGGGTTGAAGGGAGGGCAGGAGAATGGGGAAAAAATAAGAACCAAGAGAGATTATGTAAAGGTGCAAATTTCCAATGATGAATGTCATTATACTGTATACCTAAACTGTACCAATAAAAAAAAAAAAAGATTTGCCTTTGTGTATCCTGGGAATCCAAAAGCGTCTAAGAAGCCAGACCTGTTTTCATAAGAATTTCTCATTTGAATTTCAAGACTTATCCAAAAAGGCGTATATGAAACTCTCATTTGCATACATTATAAATTATAATTATGAATCACCTAAGACATATACTGCCCAGGTAAGTTTTATTTATTCTGGTTTTTGTGATGAGTTATACTGAATTCTTGTAGAAAACTCTATTTGTAGCAACTTTTTTATGTGTGAATCTCGTTTCACATTCTCCAGCAAACACTAAAGCTTTAGTTTTTAACTTACATTATGATTTGCCTTATCCCTTTGGGAGAACTATATTTTGCTTTCTCTCTTTTCTCTTATTTTGCATGTCTGCTTCAATCTTGGCATATAAAGATTTTTCTTACTTGAAAGTTTGTTATTTCATTTATTATTTTATATATTTAAAAAAGAAAAGAGAAATTCCTGCATATGTTCTATATAGCATGGTGAATACTCAGTCCTTTAGAATATGGTGGCAGCTCAAACCCCTGTATGGATTCTGTTTCTATTAAACAAACAAAAAAAAACTAACACAAAGAACACATGCCTGATTTTGCCAGAGAGGTGGCTAATTACTTTTAGTTCATGCGATATAAGCCCTTTCTGGCTTTCTACATTTATAGGCATTTTTCCATTTACTCTCATCACTGTTTTTCTTTTTGAGACTGCCAATTTATTATCTGACTCTTGTCTGCTCACCATGGATAATTTTATGGATTTATGGTATAATTGAATGGTTTTAAACAATATTATCAGAGATAATCTCTTCTAAGATTTAAAATGAACTTATGTGAATACTAGGTATCTGTTAGCTATTTTCATGTCAACCAACATATTAGAAAACAAATGTTATCCCATTGCCCTCCCAGGTGTACTCTGACAATCCTTGCCCCCAACTTTCTCCCTTCCTGACTACTCCTGATTCTTCTTATTGACTGCTTAATCCCAGTAAATGGCACTCTTCACCCCTCACCTCCTTATTCAAGTCACTTCTCTGGAAATCCTTTTGCTTGCTTCCCTGGATGCAGTTTCAAAAATAAATGTGTCATGTCAGTTTCTTCCCCTGAAGCTGTTATAGTCAATCCATTTCTCTCCATGCCCATTCATACTATTTCCTCTTTCTCACCTTGACTTACGGTGAGATTCTTACATGTGTCCAGACATAGAGTTCTGCCACTTCACAGTAAACTGCACTTTTCAGAGGACATATTCAATCACAATAGTCTTCTGCTTAAAGTCTTTTAACCATGATGATGCCCAAGCCTGGGATGCCTTCTCTGTCCTCTCCTCTTCACTTGAAGGACACCCTCTTATCTTTTAATACTCAGATTAGTGTTTATCCAGGAGACCTTCTCAGACATTAAAGTTGACCCTTTATTTTTCTGACCCCTGTGCATGTTTTTGTCACATTTATCACATCATGCTTTCCTGTACACAGCCTCACTGGAGAGACAGCCCTTTGAATGTAACACTATGTATCTAGTGATATGTACGGGGCCTTGCACATAATAGGTAGGCACATAGTAAGACATGTTATATTTTTACAGACAAATAATGTTTCCATTTATGTCATTGTATCCAAAGCCAACATAATGTTATTTTGGTAAAAAGTATTCCTCAGTACAAATATTGTTTAAAACATAGTTTTACATTATTTTTCATATCTGTGATACTTCATTACAGTTGTAGTTTGAAAATACTAATTAAAGGTGTTTTATTTTAAATTTGCTATAGAGTTTATTATAGCTTCTCTTCAAATACTTACCAGTTGTCTGATTATTTGGCAGCAGAATCTGCTGAATGATCTTTCTCTACACTTTTAAAATTTTCACCAAAATAATCATTGTGCTGATTGTATAGATTTCCAAAGAATAATATTTAAAGTTATGCTTTGTTATGTAACTATACTTCATAATTGAATAAAATATTACAATTTGACTGTGAAAGTGCTTTTAACTTTTATCTGACCACTTTTAGGATTTACATGACTTTATTTTGATGACTGCTATAACTGATTTCAGAAAGTAAAGCTTCATCACGGGGAAATATTTAAAAATATCTTCAGAGATATTTCACATGGAAAGATTATATATGTCAATATGGTAACCATAAATCAAAATATAAGTAGAGATTATAGAATTTTTCCCTCAGATCCCCAAATCAAAGTAGTAATCATGGAAGGGAGTTTCATAGAAAGAAAACTAGAGTAAAAATAGAATAAAATATTTCACATAACCCCCATTAAAATATTTTCCCTAAAAATTTATTTTTTAACACTCTAATGGTGGACTCAGATATTTACACATTTATCAAAAGTCATAGATTATACAACACTAGGAGTGAATCCTAATGTAAACTGTGGGATGTAGTTAGTATTTCAATATTGAGTCATCAGGTGTACCAATTGCTTTACTCTAAATCAATATATTAACAGGAGAAACTGGGAGGGCCAGTGGGAGGGAAGTAGATATATGATAAACTCTGCACTTGCTGTTTATTATTCTGCGAATCTGAACTGCTCAAGAAAGCATACAGGGGAAGGGGGTTGAGAGATACAGGGAGAGGTAGGGAGGGGAGAGAGGAGGTTAAAGAAAGAATTAAGAAATGTTATGCATGTGTACCAAATCCCCACGATGAATGTAATTGTTGTGTACTACAAACCTGTAGCAATAAAAATATTTAAAATACAAAATCAGTCTATTAACCTAAGAAGACAAAAAATTCTATATTAAACTTGAAATCACAGCTGTAAAAATGCTATTATTCATGAGAAAGAAGCATAAATTATTTAATATTATTTGCTAAGTTACTATTAGCTTGAAAAGGTTTTAACCACCTAGAAGATGAATTGCCTATGTTTTTACTCAGTTTTAGTTGACATAAGACCAAATTAGTTAATAAAGGAAAAGATTACAAGTTTGAAGACTATTATTAAAAAGAAAATTCATTGTATTTTTAAGGCAATTTAGTTTCTTTTTGTTAATGTGCATGTTGTGTATGGCAGGGGTTTTAGTCATCGTGATATGGTAGAATGTTACCATTTGTTATAGACTAAATTTTGTTCTTTCAAAATCCAGTATGTGAAAGTCTTATCTCCCAATATCTTAGAATGTAACTATATTTGGAGATAGAGCCTTTAAAGAGGAAATTAAGATTAAATGAGGTTATTAGGGAGGGCCTAACTCAGAAGGACTGCTGCTCTTATAGGAAGAGGAAATTAAGACACAGACACACACACAGAGGAAAGAGCACATGAAGATACCACAAGACAACCATCCACAAGCTAATGAAAGTGTTCTCAGAAGATACCAACCCTACTGACACCTTGATTTTGGACCTTTAGACGCTCTCCTCAGAATTGTAAGAACCTTCTTTTAGTTATAAGCTATTTTGAAATTATAATGATATAACCTAACTATAAAAAGAGGAAGATGAATACACACACACAGAGAAAACTAATAAAATTCTACACTCCATTCTTCCATTTTGAATTTTTGATGTCCCATTTTATATCTTTCTCTATTGTTTCTCTATTGTTTATCTCAACATATTAATGTAGTGATATTTTAAATTATGTCATTCAGTTTTCATAGTAAAGATATAATGGCTTATATTCCACATTTACAATATCAGAGATTTCTGAATATGTATTAAAGATTATTCATGTTAATTTGAAATAAAATATATACTGCTAAAATTGAAACAGGTAAACCCCTTAAAAAATTAAACATGCAATTATCAGTTCTAGCAATTGCACTCCATGGCACTTATATAAAATAAACAATAATATACAGTCACACTAAAACTCACCTATATATGTTCATTGCAGTTTTATTAATAATTGACAGAAACTGTAAACAGCTCTTCTGTCACTCATCAAGTGAATGGTTGAACTGAGCTATTCATATACCTTAGCACACTACTCAACAATAAAAAGTAACATACCATTGATGCACGTAGCAACTTGGATGAATCTTAATGTCATTATATTGAATGAAAAAGTGACCTCAAAAATCCTGTACCCTATATTATTCCATTTATGCAATTTTCTTGAAATAATCCTCACCAAAATTGTGCGTAGAGGATCCAAATACAAGCTCACTATCAGCATAATATAAAGTTCTGACCTTCTTAGCTTCTCTTAATCTCCAATTACATTTATGACTACAGAGAAAGCGGTCTTGGAAGGTTTTCTAGGTCAGCAAGTGAGGATTTGCCTCAAGTGACTCAGCAGGGAAGATCCCAACAGCCCTTGCTAGTGAGTCCATCTAAAGACTCATGCTGACTCTAAGGTGTGAATCACTATGGTAGTTAAAAGGTCAGCGCACTGATAAGTGTTTCTACTTTAGAAGGCATTCACATGAATTACAGATATCAAAATTGGTATAACTAGTACAAAAATATAGGGTCTAATGTATGTTTAACATCATATCAATAAAGTATTTCCTTCATACCCAGTGAAGATGGAGAATTAATTTACAAGGCAAGAAAATTCAAAGTGGAGGCATGGAAAGAGAATAGAGGGAATATTTGATAAGGATGATTTCCTTTTCCTTTCAGTTTTCTCATGGTATGTAAACTGGTAAATCTAAGGCCATATATTTCAAGAATGATCTATATTTCTAAGTTTGTTGTACTATATTATGCATATGAATAATTATGTTTTTACCTTTAACTGTTAAACTTTTAAGCAATGCAATCTGACGACTGTTACTGACTTTGTAAGATAAAAAGTTTCAGAAAAATTTAAAAACCCACAACTTTTTATTTTTCAGTATTTATTAGCTTTATTTCCAACTAACTACACAAATAATTCTTTTAAAATGTTATTCAAAACAGCTTGTAAAAATTAGGATTATATTTAAAACTAAATCTGACCCACAGTAGATATTATTATCCAATTTATCTCTCCAGGTAGTGAATTACTCCACATTCATTAAAGAACATATTACCTACCTCTAAATATCCCAGTGATAGACAAAAATAGAGATTTTTAATGAATGGATTTATTTGAGGAAAAAACCTTCATGTTTTCTAAAAGGATGGGCTTTTCATGTCAGGCACTAAGTGGTGAATCAGATTTCCTTTGATAGATACACAGGGGGAGTAGGGTAAAATATCTAAATATGATGACTGCTATAGTCAGGGTTTGCAAAGGAATAGATTTAATAAGGCTCATATAATTTATAAAATTATTTTTATAATATTCACTCAAAAAGTCAAATGCAGAGGAGTTCAAGAGATGTATCCACACACCAGAGATCCGAAGAATCCAGCCAAGTGCCTGGGTCCCATGACAATGTCCTGTACAAGTCCAGCTAAAGGTCTAGAGCCCAAGGTAATGTCCTCCACAAGTCCAGCCAGTGGCCTAGAGCAAGTCCATATCCAGGATCTGCACTGGGAAGCCCAAAAGACCAGTGGTGGAAGCCACAAAGTATGCACCAGTGGGTGAAGGATTTGTGCCACCAGGCTGAGGGATCTGCCCTGGAGCCAGGAAGCCAGGCTCAAGGCAAAGACTAGAACTACCCTGACAAGAACAGCAGCCATTCTTGGTGACAGGGAGAACCCCAGCTCCTCTGACAATGAGAACAGAGACGAGTCAGTATTAAGAAAACAAGCTGCATCAAGCTTCTCCAAGAAAATCAGCAGCAAATGATCTTCCCCTCCAATTTTCTTTCAATACCATTGGCAAAAATCCTTAAATGGGTTCTCTACATCCAGAACCACATTGATTCTGTTCAACTGGGTGTTCCAAGTTGACCATTAGTTAATCCACCACAATGACTGATGCTTACTATTGAGTAGAATTGAATTTATTCAGGGGTCTTTATCAATTCCTTAGAGAAACTGCCATTGTCGAAAATCATTGCAAGGTCCCCTGAAAGGGTGCCATTAAATGATTTCTGCATCTTATAACAAACCTGATGAACACAAGAGCAGGGGAGTATAACTTGATATTGGGAAAATACATGTTTTAGTCTAATGGAAACACTACTATTTCAATCTTAGATGGGCAGAAGAGAGAGCAGAAAGGGCAGGTCTATTGTATGAGGACTATTCACACACTGTCACAAGGAATCAAATGCATAACACATACCATCTGATGAGAAAACACAGAACTGTGTTCATTGTCAGGCTTTATTGTTGTGTGAGTTCAGAGAAGTTGCTTAATATATTCACTACAGTTTACCAAGGAGATTAAATTGGGTGCTATAGAATTTTCCCTTTTGAACTCATTGCATTGTCAAGAAGAAAAAACCATGACAAACTTAAAACTTCTACAGGAATGTCATTTGACTACACATATACAGGTGAATTTTATAAGGCTTTTCAGAAATCAGTAAAGAGTTTTTCCTACATAATATTTGCCAGCTACAGAGGCCTGTTGTTTGCAAATCTCTTTTCTATTATACCATTAGCTATCTGTACAGCTCTAAAAAAGGAATCATGATCTCAAGTAAGAAGTAAATTAGCCTATTTTGAGAATAAAAAACAGCTATTAGTTCACAAAAAAATTTGAGAGCTATCCATTTTAGTGTGAGAAATTCAGCACATACAGACACTGATGAGTTCCTGCCAGGAGCTCATCCTATGTCCAGGACCTTCTGAATTGAGGACTGCACACCTGAAAGTCTTTAGCTGTGCTTCCTCCAGATTCCATCCTGAGCTGCTCCTGCTGCTGCCAGCCTGTTTGTGTGTCTCCCTAGGGGTACCTGCTCTCTTCTTTAAGTTGAAAAGAATCATGAACCAGATCTTGCCAGCTTTCCTTGAAGAAGAGGTGACAATGGAAAGATTTTATTTTATTGAGACAGCCAATGTCTGCTGAGTCTAATATTTGACCAAATATAGAGTTACCAGTTTTCCTGAACCCTCCATTTCCAACCTCTGTTCTCCACTGATGAATTTCTATAAATGTTAAGTTCATGGAAGGCCTAGTTGGTAAGCTAGATTAGGGAGACTTCTTCCAAAATTCAAACAAGTTTTTGGCAAGGAAATTCTTGGCAGAAAATTCTTCTGTGTGCACGTTGTTGGTAGATAACATTTCAAGAATAGATTAGAAGTCAAGGGTACTCATTTCCAAGACTATGCTGTAAAAAGCACCAATAACACCTTTTGGGAATTATTTACTTATCCTTTAGAAATAAGAAGGAATATAACTTTTAATTGCAACTCACACATGTAGAAAGATTATTTTCTTGTCTTAGTCATTATTTTCCTAAATTGGAAAAACAACTATCCTCGTGCTTGAAGCCCTCCTACATTCCCAATGGGTTGTGAAGTTCAAATTATCAGACATCTCTTGATCTGACCCAAGTTGTTTTCCTAATTGTAGGCTTCCTGTTCCCTATACCTACTCTGCCTTTTACAGTATACTACATGTAGTTACTCCTGATTTCATTAAAACATTTCACCTCGAGCAGGGGTATAGCTCAGTGGTAGAACTCTTGCCTAACATGTGTAAAAAATCTCCTCTTCGGACACCAGACCACCAGACAAAGGTACTGAGTCCCACTGCTCCTGGTCCAGAGGAAGGGGCTTCTGGGCCACCATCCCTCCCACTGCTCCCAGCAAAGAGGAAAGGGCTTTTGGGCCACCTCCTGTCCCTCTGCTCCTGGACCAGAGGAAGGGGCTTCCGGGCCACCATCCCTCCCACCACTACTGGCCCAGAGGTAGGGGCTTCCGGGCCACCATCCCACTGCTCCTGGTCCAGAGGAAGGGGGTTCCGGCCACCATTGCTCCTGCAGCTCCCAGCCCACAGGAAAGGGCTTTTGGGCCACCACCCTACTGCTGCTCCCAGCCCCTGTCCCACCTCTCTCAGCTCAGAGGAGGTAATCCATGCAGGTGCTAGCAGCCCCCCACCCCAGTCGAAATGAGAAAACATGTAAATAAGTCTCAAAACCAGACTTCCAGATCACCTACAGCCATCCCAAAGGGAAATGAGATGGAATACTCTGATACTCAACCACCTGGACCCACTGAACTGGCAACAAATGGGGATCTGGAAAAAAATGAAATCAGAAATAATTTCTCAGATAACAGGAGAAATTGTGCCCCTAGTGCAAGACATAATTAATAAATCTAGAGAGGATCTCAGGAACATGATGGAATCCCAACATAAGAAACAAATGGAATCCATAAAACAGATGCAAATAGATTTCCAGGACATGAAAAACTCCATTGAAAGTCTACAGAGCAGAATGAGCCAACGTGAGGACAGAATTTCAGATATAGAAGATAAGATTGCAATTAGTGACCAGGAAAAGAAAAAGAGCTTCAAAATTATAAGGGAACTTGAGAAATCAATCTAGCAGCTGCTAGATGATGCAAAGAAGAATAACATAAGACTGATTGGGCTTAATGAAGAAACAGGAGAGAGTGGAAATGACATAAAAAAATCTCTTCACAGAAATAATGGCAGAAAACTTCTCAAGCAGGGGAAAAGAGCTTGACATACAGATAAGTGAGGCATGTAGAACTCCAAATAGCCTTGATCAAAAAAAAAATCTACAGATAGGCGTATAATTGTTAAGATTCCAGAAACACAACAGAAGAACAAAGTTCTCCAAGCAGTCAGAGAAAAGAAACAAATCACATACAAAAGAAAACCCATCAGAATCACAGCAGACTTCTCAACACAAACCATCAAGGCAAGAAGAGCTTGGAGTGACATATTCCAAGCCCTAAAAGAAAACAGCCTCCAACCCAGATTGATGTACCCTGAAAAACTATCTTTCAAAATGGATGGAGAAATAAGATACTTTCATGACAAAGAGCACCTTAGGAACTTTGTGAATACCAAACCACCACTCCAAAGAATTTTACACAATATCCTAGGAACAGACATTGAGGATCACAACCCCAGGAAGCAAAGTAGAATGAACCCATCTGGCATGACAAGAAATTAAATATAAGGGGGAGAACCCAACAAAAAGAAAAAGTCATGGCAATGACAAGTCAATATGTTTCAGTTATTACCATCAATGTTAATGGTCTCAATTCGCCAATCCAAAGAAATAGACTGGCAGAATGGGTCAAGAAGCAAAATCCAACAATATGCTGCATACAAGAAACATACTTAATTCAAAAGGAAACTCATAGATTGAAAGTTAAAGGGTGGAAAACAATACTCCATGTGATGAGAACCCGAAAAAAAGCAGGAGTAGCTATCCTCTTTGCAGATCAAGTAGATTTCAAACCAACACAGATTAAGAGAGACGAAGAAGGACACTACATCCTTGTAAAGGGAAGAATCCAAGAGGAAGACATGACAATCATAAATATCTATGCACCAAACACTAGTGCACCCAACTATATAAAACAAATACTAATGGACATGAAAAGTCATATATGCACTAATACAATTGTAGCGGGGAACCTCAACACCCCACTGTCACAAATAGATAGATCAACTAGACTAAAAACAAGTAATGAAATACAAGAACTCAATCGAACTCTTGAACAAATGAACTTAACAGATGTTTACAGAGTCTTCCACCCCACAAAATCAGAATACACATTCTTTTCAGCTGCACATGGGTCATTCTCCAAAGTAGACCAAATACTCACACACAGAACATGTTTAAGTAAGTGCAAAGGAATTGAAGTTATCCCCTGTATATTATCAGACCATAGTGCAATGAAATTGGAGATCTATAGCAAAAGAAACTTGAAAAATTTCATAAACATGTGGAAATTGAACAAAACACCTCTAAATAACCAACGGGCTCACAGAGGAAATTAAAGAAGAAATCATACAGTTCCTTCAATTCAATGACAATGACAATACAACATATCGGAATCTATGGGACACAATCAAAGTAGACTTACAAGGGAAATTCATAGCAGTGAATATGCATATTAGGAAACAGAATGAGCAAAATTAAACAACCTGATGCTAAAACTCAAGCTTCTAGAAAAAGAAGAGCAGGACAACCCCAGAGTTCATACAAAGGAGGAAATTATAAAGATCAGAGGAGAAATCAATGCAATGGAGACTAAGAGAACAATACAAAAAATCAATGAAGCCAAGAGTTGGTTCTTTGAAAGAATCAACAAACTTGACAAACCCTTAGCCAATCTTATCAGAAAAAGGGAACAAAAAGGCCCAAATCCATGCAATTAGGAATAAAAAGGGTGAAATGACAACAGACCCAGCAGAAATCCAGAGGATCATCAATACTTACTTCCAGAACCTGTACACCAATAAGATGGACAACACAGAAGAAATGGACAGATTCCTAGGTACACATGAATAGCAAAGTTGAACGAAGAAGACCTAAAAATTCTGAGCAACCCAATATTAACCAAAGAAATTGAAAATGTAATTAAAAACTTGTCACCTAAGAAAAGCCTGGGCCCTGATGGCTTCACTGCTGAATTCTACAAGACATTTAGAGAGGAACTGCTGCCACTACTGTTTAAACTCTTCAGTGAAATTGAAAGGGAAGCAATACACCCAAATTCATTCCTGGAAGCAAGCATCACCTTGATCCCCAAAGCAGAGAAAGACCCAACTGAAAAAGAGAACTATAGGCCAATCTCACTAATGAACATAGATGCAAAAATCCTTAATAAGATACTGGCAAATAGAATGCAGAAGATCATCAAGAAGATCATACACCCTGATAAAGTGGGATTCGTCCCAGGGATGCAGGGATGGTTCAATATACGAAAATCAATCAATGTAATGCACTATATCAATAGAGCCAATGACAAAAGCCATATGATTTTCTCCATAGATGCAGAAAAAGCATTTGACAAAATCCAACATGCATTTATGATAAAAACCCTACAAAAATTTGGATTAGACTGTCTCTACCTCAAACTGATAGAAGCCATCTATGAAAAACCAACAGCCAATATCATACTAAATGGTCAAAAACTAAAATCCTTCACACTAAAATCAGGAACAAGACAAGGATGTCCACCATCACTACTCTTGTTCAATATAGTTCTGGAAACATTAGCCTTGGCAATTAGACAAGAGAAAGAAATAAAATAAATAAAGATAGGTAATGAAGAAGTCAAATTGTCATTATTTGCAGATGACATGATACTCTATATAGAAGACCCCAAGAACCCCACCAAAAGTCTTCTAGACTTAATAACCAAATTCAGTCAAGTAGCTGGTTACAAAGTCAACACACAAAAATCAATAGCTTTCCTCTACACCAATGACAGACTCACTGAGAGAGAAATAGGACAAATAATTCCTTTCACAATAGCATACAAAAACTGAAATACCTAGGAATCATTCTAACAAAATAAATCAAGGACCTCTTCTCTGAAAACTATGGCACTCTGAAAAGAGAGATTGAAGATGATATCAGAAAATGGACAGACATCCTCTGCTCCTGGGTAGGAAGGATTAATATAGTGAAAATGGCCATACTGCCAAAACTGCTATATAGATTTAATGCAATTCCATTTGAAATCCCAGCAGCATACTTCATAGACCTTGATAAAACAATCCAAAAATTCATTTGGAAGAAGAAGAGACCCAGAATAGCAAAAGCAATTCTAGGTAACAGAGACATGGCAGGGGGTATCACAATTCCCAACCTGCAACTCTACTACAAAGCTACTGTGATAAAAACAGCATGGTACCAGCAAAGTAACAGACTTGAGGACCAGTGGAACAGATTAGAAGATGCAGAAACAATGCCAGACACACTCAGCCATCTCATCTTTGACAAAGGAGCCAAACACTCACACTGGAGGAAAGATAGCCTCTTTAATAAATGGTGCTGGAAAAATTGGGCTTCAACTTGCCAAAGATTAAAAGTAGGCCTGCATCTCTCACCATGCACTAAACTAAAATCAAAATGGATTAAAGATCTAAATATTAAAATAGAAACTCTGAACCCATTGGAACAGAGGTTAGGTAGAACCCTTGAAGACATTGGTGTAGGAAAAGATTTTATGAACAAAACCTCAGCTGCCTGTGAACTAGCACAAACAATCAAGTGGGATCTCTTCTTATTAAAAGGCTTCTGCACAGCAAGAGAAACCACCAGCAGTGTGAAGAGACAACCCACAATGTGGGAAAAAATCTTCACCTGCTCTTCCTCAGACAAAGGTCTACTATCTCAAATCTATAAAGAGCTCAAAAAGATCAGACCTCCCAAATTTAAAGACCCAATCGAAAAATGGGCATCTGAAATGAACAGACATTTCTCAGACAAAGAAGTGGAAATAGCAAATAAATACATGAAAAAATGTTCAACATCACTGGTCATTCAGGAGATGCAAATGAAAACAACACTGAAATTCCCCTTCACTCCAGAAAGAATGGCTGCTATCATGAAATCAACCAATAACAAATGCTGGCGGGGCTGTGGGGAAAGAGGAACCCTGCTCCACTGCTGGTGGGAGTGTAGACTGGTGCAAGCACTGTTGAAATCAGTATGGAGATACCTCAAAGAACTAGGACTGGAAGTCCCATTTGATCCTGCTATTCCAGTGCTGGGGATCTTCTCCAAAGAATTAAAAGAATCATACCACAGTGATATATGTGCGCCCATGTTCATAGCAGCACAGTTTGTAATAGCTAAAACTTGGAAACAGCCCCAATGCCCATCAACTGGAGACTGGATAAAGAAAATGTGGTTTTTTTTAATAAAACGGAGTACGACTCAGCCATAAAAAATGAGAAATTAGAGACATTTATAGCTAAGTGAATGCACATTGAGGCGATACTCTTAAGTGAAATAAATAGGCAACACATGAATAAATACCGAATAGTTTCTCTGGTGTGAGAAACTGAAAGTGTAAATAAGGACTAAATTTATAATAGGTAATGTGAAATAGGAAGAAATGGGGCAAAGGGGAAGGAAGTGGGAGGGCTAGAGGAAAGGATAGAAGCGAATGGGATTGATATGAGAAAATGGAAAAATAGGAACAAAATCTTTGTAAATAGGGAGGACTGGAGGGGTTGAAGGGAGGGCTGGGCAAGAGTGAAAAATAAGAACCAAGAGACACTATGTAAAGGTGCAAATTTCCAATGATGAATGTCATTATATTGTACACCTAAAATGTACCAATGAATAGAATGAATATTCGATAACGTGAAATAGGAAGAAATGGTCCAAAGGGGTAGAGGTAGTGGGAGGGGCAGGAGAAAGGAAAGAAGGGAAAAGAAAAATGATGAGAAATGGAAAAAAATGGAAATAAAGTCTTTGTAAATAGGAAAGGGTGGAGGGCGTGAAGGGAGGGCTAGGAATGGGGAAAAAATAAGAACCAAAATGCATTATGTAAAGGTACAATTCCCAATGAGAAATGTAATTGTGTTGTATACCTACAATGTACCAATAAAAGAATTGAATAAAAAAAATTAAAAAAAAATGTCCTCTTCATTCATTCCACTTATTGAAATTCTCCACCTCCTCAAAGCTGAGCCAGAGATGACCTTTTCCCTGAAACCTACTGCAGTGTCTCTCACTGCTGTTGATTCCACCTTCTTTTCTGCTGTTATGGTGTTTTTGTATACTTCTTCCATGGGGCTGCTTTGGATTTAAATAACTATGTACATGGTGGTCTAAACCAATAAGGTGCATGGATTCAAACCAGGGGATTGGTTTGTTCATTTCTGGTCTACCTACTCCTAACAGATATTTGACTATTCACACAACACAAATTGTCAAAAGGAGATTTCTTCATCAATAAAAGGGAATTTGGGAGAAGAGTTCAAAAGAGATTTAGGATTATCTAATGACCCACAGAGTAGTTTGCTCTGTCTCAGCCATTCACACCACCACTCTATAGTTGTTCAGAAAAGAATCAGAATCTTTCTCCAAATAGCATTTTTTTGTATGTGCATCATCATGATCAGCTGGGTTTGTTGGTTTTAGCCCTTTATTTCCTTAACCTTATTCTCTTGTTGCTGAACTGACACTTGAAATTCACAACAGACCTGAAATCCAAGAGCACACAAAAAGAGCCAAGGTCAGAGCTGCTGTGTAAGAATATTTCTCCAAGATCACCTCTATCACTATTATGGTTGGTACTGAGTGATCATTTCTCATCAGGGCAGCTGCTTCCAACTGTCAGATGCCATGAAAAGATGGTTGGAGAAAATAGTGAAATGGCATAAAAAAGGAAGAATAGATGAAGAGAGCTCCACTAGAGGTTCATCCACTGTTTCTTTCTCCTTCTTCCACCAAAAGAATATAAAACTCAACAGAGAAAATAATTTGAAAGATATTAGTAAAATTTGTTTTGCATTTATTTTTATCCTTATGGCATTCTGTCAAAGGGTTCTGTAAGTCTTACAGTGTAGAGGCCAATGGGAGTGATGAACAAGGGATGTTACATTTAGACTTAAGAAAGAAAATGAGGGCCAGGGATTTACCTCAGTGGTTCCGGCACCTGCCTCGCAAGTGCAAGGTCCTGAGTTTGATCCCCAGTACCAAAAAAGAAGAAAGAAAATGAATAGTTTGCCTCAGATATTCAAAATAGTATTTCCAGTGAGATAAAGGAATGGTAAACCAGACTCCAAGGGCCCCTTTCCTTTCCCCTGGATGCCTTTCTCTTCTCCATTGGGATGTCAGTAACCAGAAGGCAGGTCTTAAGTTTTGTATAAGGTAGATCCTCATCAGGCAGAGAAAATCCCATGTCTTGGTCCTGGAATCCTTGAGAAATAGTAGGAGATTGAGCCAGAAGATAAAACAATATGCACTCTTTCTCCCTCACTGATATATCATTGTTGGAGGGGGCAGTCCCTAGAGATGGAAGCTTTTATCTGATTCATTTTTTTTGGACTACAGAAGGAATTATCTCTTCAGTCACCCTTTACCTTTGTTTATCTGAGAAGTGACCCTACCAAAGGTAGTTAGTGGCATGGAATGAATGATATGGCAGAATGAGGGCCAGAGCTTAATGTTTGGTAGCCAATGGATACTATGCCTCATGAGGACTCATATGTTCCTGTTAAACTTTTAAGGGTTTGTAGTTAACCTATAAGTTAGTGAACCCACTTTAGAGATTTCTTGGTGATAGTAGCACTGACCTGACAGTACAATTGGGAATAGATTCCTAAGCCATGAACTGAATGGAAGATATAGAACCTGTGAGGCTAAGTCAGCAGGGAGCACAGCCTGGGAAAGAATAAGCAGGCATAAGAGACAAGGGCTCAGAGAAGGCTGAAAGGGAAGAAAACCGGAGCCCTTTAAGAATTATACCAGGTTTAATTATGACACCAGAGCAAACTACAGCGAAGTGGACTGGGGTTATTGTCACATAGATCATAGGAACCCTAGGATGTACAAGGAACCCTAGGACATAAGGATTTTCTCATGGCCACTGCCATAAAGGTGTGGTAGGATTCACTCAGTCCTGCACTGCCATGCCACACCAAGGAATTAAATAGGTGAGAGTGACGAAAAGCATAAAGATTAAATTTTCAACGTGACCTAATTGAAAATGATTACAAGGACAAAATGATTGTTTAGCAGGGTTGTTTTACCATTGTAATGTTTAAAATTATATATTTAGACTAAAATGCATTTCTTCTATCTAGAGAATAGGATGATCACCATGTTGAGAGATTAAATAAATAATTTGCATTTTCTCAAATTATCAGAAGGTGGTCTGAGTAAAATCGATGTCCTAGTACATGAAGTAATCTGGCTTTGGCCTTTATTGCTCTGCTGAGTATTAAGATTGACTGTTCTGAATGCCTGCATGGGTGACCTCTGTTTCTGATGCCTCCAGTACTGTGCAGTAGGTGATGGGTCTGCAAAGACAGGTGATTATCCGTCCACAGGAGGCCTTTCTAAGAGAGCTCAGGTCAAGCTTCTAAAAAATATTAATAGGAAAGCCTTGGGTATTGTCTCTGGAGAGAAACCTGCACTCTGTTTTATCTCCTTTTCATTCTCTTTTTTATAATTTATCTCATTCCTTTACCATTCTCATTATTTTTCATTGTTCTTCTTTCCTCTTTTCTTGGAGATTTTTTTTCATGCTATTAAAACTTTCAAAATCTGCTATTCAATGCTAAATAAAAGGAATAGTGTTTTTTATAAATCATAAATACTAAGCTTCCTGCCATATTTTAACACATGAAAGCAAATAGAAAAAAGTCAGAGTTTAAGCAATGCAAATACAATTTAATTTTATAATTTACTTATACATGAAATAGACATTTTATTTGATACACTAACTCACAGAATAATATCATTCTTAGTTAAGCTTCATAAATACGACTGTTCCATGTAGTTATTGGCTAAATAAAGTTCTTTGAAATCTGAACTACTTTAGGACACCTTCGTATTTTAGTTAAACATGGGGAAAAAAACCCCTTTAACATATAGGAAAATGTTAACAGATGGCTGAAATGAAACACAATGTTCATTTTGTCATGCATGATCTATTATGTGTAGCATGATTTTTCCTAACAATTTTTTAAGAAAGTCCCACCAGAAGTGTACATTATCTCACAGTAAGGTCTGCATGTATGAAAACATGGGAACCAATGCTGTGGGTTATCAACACAGGAGTGGAAGCCACCACCTTAGTACTGATGGAAACATTGGAGAATTTAAAAGTCTTAGCAAGCCAAACATACTTGCTGTCTTCCTTTCCTTTTATCCATTTTCCAGGGACATTTACTTTGCCTTGAAGTGATTCACATACTTTAACCTCCTCAGTTCATTTCATCACCATTTCAATATTTATGCTGTCTCTACATCAAATTTATCAAAAGCAATGGCCAAAATAATCTAAAAATTCCTGTGACCAAGAGAAGGAGAATATATACAGTGGTCTACGTTAATTGTTTTGTTTGGAATATGACATGTGATTAACCTTCAACTCTAGATTTCTTATTAAAAGCTCTGAACTTCTTTTTTTAAAAAAATTCTTTTATTGGTACATTTTAGGTATACAATATGTTTATATTTATCATTGGGTGCTTGTACCTGTACATGATGTATCTTGGTTCTTATTTATTCCCCATTCCCTGTGCTCCCTTCCCTATTTACAAAGACATTGTTTCTATTTTTTCCTTTTCTCATAATTTTTCCTTTCTCTTCTTCCTTTTCCCCTTCCCCTCCCATCACCCCTACACCTTTGGACCTTTTCCTATTTCAAATTATCAATTATTCATTTTAATCATTTTAATCCTTATTTACACTTTCAGTTTCTTACACTAGAGAAACTGTTCAGTATTTACACGTGTGTCCTATTTATTTCACTTAAGAGTATGGCCTCAATATGCATCCAGTACAGAGATACCTTAAAGAACTAGGGCTAGAGGTCCCATTTGACCCAGCTATTCCTCTGCTTGGTATCTTCCCCAGAGAATTAAAAGAATCATACCACAGCAATATATGTGCACCGATGTTTAGAGCGGCACAGTTTGTAATAGCTAAAGCCTGGAAACAGCCCAAGTGCCCATCAACTGGAAATTGGATAAAGAAGATGTGGTGTTTTTTTTTTTTTTATAAAATGGAGGACTACTCAGCCATAAAGAACGAGAAACTAGAGACATTAATAGCTAAATGAACTCCTTTTCTGATCAGATTTCTATAAATCTGCAGACCCTTCACAATAATTTTTAAAACTCTTGGACAGAGATCATGAAAGTCAATTCAAATTCAAATTTCTATTGCCCAACACTCAAACGTGACCAAAAATCCCCCCTTATATACAGTCAGGATGGTGTCATAGTTATTATTCATGAGTGGGGAGACAACTGATATTTGTAAACAAAAAGAAAAGGATAAAATGATAATCTTAAAACAACCAGTGTTGATCCACATGGAGTTCTTGTTTGAATTCAGCTTTGGAAGATTCTTGTACTGTAATTATTAAATTGTGGTTCCAGATCTATTTTGGAATCAAGATCTTTTTCTTTCATCTGGCTAGATAATTTGAAGTCACTGTTTAATATTTCCACAGTAGAGGTATGCATTTCACTAGTTCCACACAAATATGCCTATAGTTTGGCATTTATTTTATCTTAATTCAAAAATTCTATCTTACATTAAAATTCAAATTCATTCTCTTTCACACTGATGCATATCTACTTGATATGTGACCCTGCTTTTGTTATTCACAAGTTTGATCTTTTATTACAGTTTGAAAAACTCAAAGAGATTTTCACAGGCAGGATCCTTACTAGCAAAGAGCATTCATTCTGAAATACCAACTAACTAAAATTCAGAAAATTAAACAATACACTCTACTGAGAGAGAAAGTTCATACACAAATTAGTTACATTTGCATCTTTAAAACTACCATATTATTCGAGCTGGTGTGATACTTAACTAATCTCAGAATCCATCTGTGCTCAATAGCATAGAGAGAAACAAGTGTCATTAGAAGAAAAAGTATCATTTTCAAAACATCTTGAAATGCCTTACATTTCTTTAACAAGGATAACTATTACTTATAAAAACTATTTATTTTCAAATCACTTTGATGTATGTGACTAGCCAATCATTCCCTAAAAGTAGAATAAGGACAATTTCTTATATAGATGAAGAAACAGAACATCAAGAATGTGATATTTCTATGAGTAGGACAGTTATAATTTACTCAAAGATTTGAATTCTGTGCAGTAAGTGCAACCTTTTAATGTCATGATTCTTAAATTTGTTTATCATGGTTCTATCTCTACACTATTCAAATGTATTTTCAAATGTATTTTATCCTCATGATTTTCCACTTTTGAATCATTTTTGAGTAAATATTTGATGTGCAGCTAGTATGTGAATGGCACAAATTCTCCTCAAATTATGTCTATGTCATAGATCTGAGTTTTTCATTAATTTTCATTATTTTTCCCTCTGTCCAATGTCCTTATTGGAATGAAATTGCTTTGCATGGCTTTCTTTTCCTTTCCCTTTCCCTGTTCTACTTTCCTCATGCCTTGCAGGTTTCTCCTGATAGAACAGGCCTTAGGACATTTTCTTCATTCTAACAGATCCTGAAATTATTTATTTTCTCATTAAAAATTTTGATGTATAAAATATACATATTTTTGTTTCCATATCACTGTAAAATTGGGTAATCTACACAAAACCAGGTTATTCATCATATAGCTCAATATTTGCATGACTTTGGCATGGCCTCCTTGTTGAAGGTTGGCTCAGAGAAGCTTTATTCATTAAACCAGGTACCACATTACTCTTAGTTCTGATGGCCTCTGAAGACAGTTTTAGCTTAAAGAATTTAGAATGAAAAGTCCTTTATTTGCTACCAGTAAATACAAATTTTATAATCAGGTATGTAGAATTTCTTAACGCTTTCTGAAATAATTGTCAAAGAAAGACTTTCAAATATTGAAGAGAATTCCCTTGAATCTCCTCTTTCCTGGATATGTATTACCTCCAGTTTGTTGAGTTTCATCAACCCAAGTCTTAGGATGAGATGAAAATGACTCATTGTAAATTCATTCATTCATTCAGCAATGTTTATTATATACCTGCTAAGTATAATTTTAGGAATTTTATATCAGGGCTCTTATTCTAAGGAGTGATAAATTTGATGTATTCCTATTAAATGTCTTATTCAGATTTGAATACTTCCAAAAGCCACTGCAAAGCTGCTAACACTGGAGGGAGTACAGGGAAGGGGAATGAAAAAAACCAGCTGTCTTCCTCTTGGAAAGTCCTGGTTAGTTAGAAAGTTCTGACTCCTAAGACTCATTTGTGTCATTTTATTTGCCTCTGTCTGACTTTGTGGTCAGAAATTTTGTTGAGGATCTGGACTCACTTTTCCGGCCCAGAATCAGTATCAGAATTTCACCTATTATGAACTGGCTAATGGTCAAATTTTAGGGGTGGGTATCTGGACCCTGGGGTAAGAATCCTTCCTCTCAGTAAGTCTCCAGTGTATTCCAAATTTTCCTGAGGGGCTTCATCCTCAAAACCCCCATATTTTCATATGAATGATCATACAGAATGTTTAACAGCTCATCAGCCATAAAATCCAGCCTGTAGATTTTTCCTTTTTACTCTTCCTTGAAGATAAAGCCAGAGTAGTGATTTTAAAATCTCCATTGAGAGAAGATGGCATTTCGCTTTTGTTTGCTGTGTAACCCTCTCTTAGAACAGAAGAGTTTTTGGCTAAAGAAGCCATAAGTCAATGAATGAATAACAATTTTTTAAAAAAATGAGACAAGTTGTGATTTCTCTCAGTGGACCACAATGCAGGCCATGTCTTTGGTAGATGCTCAGGAATAGCAAGGATGATTCTTTACATGGATATGGAAAATTAATTTCATCCCAGTTCAATAATTCTGTTAGATCTGTATAAAATAAAAATTTTTGACAAGTATAATGAGCAGACTAAAAGTCTAATCAATATCTTTGGGGTCTAGGTCTAATGCCTTCTGTAGCACAGCTGCTCCACCTATGGGATCATCTTTCTTCATATGAACTAATCTCATTCCTTGTGCCTCTTAACTCTCTCTCAAATGTATACATAGTTAATAGTATGATCATCTTGTATTTCCTACTACAGTGCATGTTCCTTGGTTCACTGAAGGAAGGTCTGTATTATCAATTTCTGTCTTTTAAATCTTCCATACTACACAGGGTAGAGCCTAATAATTGTTTGTTAAAAGTTTTGACTGAGCATTTTGTGAAGAGGCAAAGATTGAGCAGTTGCGGCCACTTTGCTGACCTAGAGCAGCAGTCAATGTCTCCACGTAGAAACTGGGAGTAGGAGATTTGGAATCCAGTGTCTTCTCTCATCCCTCTCCTGGGAGATTTTTTGATCTTCAGCTACAGATTTGTCTTTGTCAGCAACCTTACCATCAAACAGGATGGCTAGCAATGTTACCAACAAGACAGATCCTGGCTGCATAATTTCCCATGTGTTCATTGGGAATGTCAACAATCCTGTGGTAGAGAAATCTGATGTGGAGGTAATCTTCTCCAAATATGGCAAAACTGTGGGTTGCTCCATTCATAAGGGCTTTGCCTCTGTCCAGTATGTTAATGAGAGAAACCCTGGGGCTGCTGTAGCAGGAGAGGATGGCAGAATGATTACTGGCCAGGTTTTAGATGTTAATCTGGCTGCAGAGCTGAAAGTGAAGAGAGGAAAAGCAGGTCTTTAGAGAACTACAGCAGAGATGCAAGACTCCTCTTTTGGCTTGGACTATGACTTTCCATGGGATTAATACACCAGATTTACAGCTACCAACCAGCATGTGCTGCTGCTGCTCCTCCTCCTCCTCCTCCACCTCTGCCCCCCCCCCCCCGGGCTTCAGTGCTCTCAAAATGCCAGTGTGTCAGGAAACACCTCAGAAGGGCAAAAGTGGCTTGAGTTCTGAGTGAACAGCAGGAATCTTCTTCTGAGTTTGGGAATTTGAAAGGAGATGACCTTCAAGCCATTAAGAAGGGGCTGACCCAGATAAAACTAAAAGTAGATTCTTAACTGGAATCCTGGAGAAAATTGAAAAGGAACAGAGCAAGCAAGCAGAGACAAAACAGAAGAGGAGCAGCCCAGCACCTCCCTGAAGAAAGATGAGACTAATGTGAAGACAGAGTCAGAGGCTGCTGCTGTAGGTGACTGCTGAGGAGAGGATCTACAGAAGGACAGGGAGGGGAGGGCGAGGGGGAAGGGGAGGAGGGATGACCAGCTGGAGTTGATCCAGGATGATTAAAAAGAGGCTAGGGAAGGAGAGGATGACTCTTAAGCACATAGTGGGGTTGGAAGTCCCATCCCAATATTTCTTTACCTAAGCGCTTGTCTAAAATCAAAATTCCACCAGATCCTGTTGCCCAGTATCTTCAGCACATGCTCACTGTTCTCCCTATCATTGTCCTTCCCACATTCATAATTGCCCTCTGCCTAGACACATTTTCACTTCCTTTGATGCTCCTAGTAGTTTTGTTGTCTTACCCTGTAATTTTTGCTTTTTAATTTTGATACCTCTTTATGACAACAATAAAAAGCTTATATGGTTTTTATCAACTGTTTCCAAAAGCAATTTTTTTGACTGAATAAAATCTACAAGACCCAGACTGAGTTTACTTAGAATAAATCCTAGAGAAAACTGGACAGTGGTACTAGAGTATGGTTTGATACCTTGTCATATATAGGAATTCTAAAACTTAAACTGTAATAGCTATTATTTTTATCTAGTCTCTCTCTCCTTCCATACATTTGTTCCAGTTAACCCACGAACTCACAAAAGGTTAAGTTTGGAGCATAATGA
Source organism: Heterocephalus glaber (assembly GCF_053883595.1). NCBI lineage: Eukaryota > Metazoa > Chordata > Mammalia > Rodentia > Bathyergidae > Heterocephalus > Heterocephalus glaber. The sequence continues at coordinate 4,128,128 of NW_028258310.1, read as the reverse complement.
GACTGTTTGATGAAAAGACTAGAGATGTTTATAATAAGTTCTTACAAAATGTAGTTTCTTTCTTTTTTTGTAGTTTCTTGAAAAAGGAGATGAGATACACTTCATCATTCATATGTAACTTCTTGCAAGATGAGATGCTTTACTGCCATCAAGCAAGTAATGATGTCGTGGGAAGCAGAGTCTGTGCTTCTTGTCTGGGATGCCTAGACACAGGGCTATGACAGTGGTTGCAGACAGGAATTAGCCTGAAAACAGTCCTTGGTGTGCATGCAGAGAGGTCAATAAGTACACCATTATAAATTAGCTTGGTGGACTAGTGTGGTCATTAGCTGGGTCTAGTGTTCCTATTTCATATAATTGTTTGCTGTACCTGAATTAACTGGAGTGTTTAAATCCTGCATATTAATTCTGTGCTGCAGGATGTAAAGCTTTGGACTAATCCCTTTAATACTCTTTAGTATAAACACCTTAAGCAACAGCTTTATAATTAGTTCTACTTACAGTCTGGATATAATTTACTAGTTTTATAGCTCATAAGTTACCACAACTTTTTAATCATACTAATTATGCTTTAGAAGGTAAGCATAAATGGACTTTTCTAGTTTATTTCAAGAATAAAAGCAAGACAGTCAAAATCAGGAGATTAATAAAATCCAATATATGGATACACTTTGTATTTTTATGGCAGCTCAAGATCACTCATCCTTGGAATTTAATCACCAGATTAAGGTAGGCTATTAAGCTGAGCAGGTAATTTTTTTTCTTTAAAATGAAGTATATATATATATATATATGTCATATATGACATATATATATATATGACAAATTTCTTTTGTTGAGTGTGAAAAATGCTCGTGATTTAATTTTATCATAGCAGTGAGTGCTTTGATAATATCCCTCTTGTGTACTAAACCTAGTAAGTAAATAATGGTTTAGCTGCTAAGGATGTGTTGATCCATTTTTCTTTTTACCTATTTATTCCCCTGAGGATTTTAAAGCACAAATCATCTCTGACATTAAGAACATTTGTATGGTTAGTCCACTCCGTTTACAGAGCAGCCCTTTAAATTAAATCTTAAATAGGCATTTAAATTAGATTTATTAAAAGTTATTTATATTAATTAAAATAAAATCAATTATTTAAAGCACTTTATTAAGGTTTAAGAATATTATAAAAGATAAAGATTTCTACATTGGCACTAAATTTCAATGAGTATGCATTAGTGATTGATCTGCTTTAAATATATAATTCCTTTTCATATATCTTGCTGAAATATTTTAGATTCTCTACAAGTTCAATATATAGATAATTTTTTCTGAGAAAATGTCATGAAAAATAGGTCAAGTCTTTTAGATTTCAACCATAAAATCTATTAAATAAATGATGTATAAATACAAGTATAATTTTATGAAATAATGTGTTGATATTTGTGTACATAAAATTGGGTTTGTTATACTGAAACATAGACAGTGGTTAAATAATTTATTTTGTCCACTCTAAAATAAAGTACTGATTATCTTTTGGTTAATTTTGGTTATGATAAATCATATTGACTATAAATAGTTCATAATGTTATGGGCCAGGTCAGAGGTTGGGTATATAAACAGTTACTATGAGACTACTCTATACATTTTATAGTGATATTACTAAATACTTGAGAAATTTATAGAAATGAGGAAAATTCTTTAACACAGGGAGTAGACTGGACTATAAACAGCCTGGGCAGAGATCAGCTGAAGCTAACCATAATCTTAGAGACTGTGGAAGGAAAAAATGACCCATAAGAACAGACATCTCTGGCTAGTCAAGGGAACTTCAGATGAGAAATTCCTAGCCATAAGTGTGAGGTCCCTGAAGAATCCTTGAAATCACTAGGAAAGCCATTTACTGTGGATAGCCCAGAAAGTACCAAATTAGATTTCCAACTCTGGAAGTGTTGGAAACAATTGTTGACTGGGGGAATAGATAGTGAGTGAGAGGAAAATGAGGTGACCCCTCGACTTTACCACCCAACACTGGCAGGCCATAGCAGGGGAAGGGGGAGAGATCTTACCTATGAATGAATATTGAAAAAGTGATTATCATATGGATCACAAATTAGAACATATATTGTCATCTTAAAGTGAGGTTTGCAGACACGAGGAGTCTCCAAGACCTTTCTAGGGGATTTGAAGTTTAAGAGATATTTTTGTAGTCATACTAAGTCATTTTTTTCATTATAAATGCAATATTATAAATGCAATTATAGATAAAACTGTTGACTCAATAGCTTGAATCAAGGCAATAGTGTCCAGTTGTACTCATAGTGATAGTTTTTTATCACCATCATCTATTGGCAGCTAGTAAAAAGAAATGCTTGGCTGAGCCATCTTTCTTTCAAACTGCTATCATGGCTAATACATTTCTTGTAGCCAGGCTTACTATTATCTTTCTTGTCTTTAAATGTTTCCTTTCTCTCTTCCTCACCATTCCACACAAATGTTCCATCCCATAAGAACCTTCGCTCATCTGATGGCCCTCTTACCTCCAGTTGGCCTCTAAGTCTTCTGGAAAGATTATTCCAAGTGTTGAACCCACTGGACAAATGTTTGGGATTCTGGACTACTCTCCCACTTTTCTCACATTAACCCGAGTCATGTTTAATTGTTTCTGGATATTGTTTTCTGATTCCTGAAATGACAGCTAAACATATTTGTAAGTTTATCTTTCAAGTATTAGTGGTTACACAATATCTTTACTGATTCTCTACCCCTATAGCCTCCTCTCTTCCCCTATTGAATAAAAGGGATCCCAATTTTTAAAAGAATTATTAGAGCAGAATCTGGCTAATTTATATTTCATTGACTTCTAGCTATTATGGGAAAAAAATGATGCTAGGGTAAAAGTGCTCAAAAGCCCACTATGTGAGCAGGCAACACATACGAGTTCAAAATGGTGAATCACCAAAAATTACATTATCCAGGAAGTGGAAGTGCTTAGCTCAGAAAAAAAGGCACATAAAGCTCTATGAGTGTAGTAACTGAATGCAGAGAATTGAAGTATAGTCCTAGAGTAGGTGAATTTAATTTATTCTATTCAGTTCTAGAATACTTGTCTTTCAAGAAGTCAAGATTTCATTATTAATTGTTACAAACTTTTGAGAAATTCATTTCCTTGTGAATAAAGAGGATCAAAACATGTCACCTTCAAAAATGCCACTTTGGTACTTGAGAATCAACAGATATAGCAGAGTAACACTTATCTGACTGTAAGGAGAAACTTTTGAAAAATGGGTACTGCTGTAAAATCTGTCTCGGGGGAGTTTTAGGGCCACAAAAAAAGAAAGCACCAGAATGAGTGAAAACAAAGAAGCTGACTAAATTATCCTGGTTTTCCATGTATTTATCTTCTCACAATTTATCACCCTTAGAAGCCCAGTGAGTTTTGATTTTTACCTAGTCCCTTCTCCACAGTGTATTACCCTTTGTATAAATGGTATATAAGTTTCATCACTCTTTCTGAGTCTAACAACTTCCCTGGGTTTTTGCTTCTTTACTTTGAGTATCTGCACACACAAAACAGTAACAACATCAATGAAATGGGTATGCCTTTACTTCTCTTCATCTGTCTTTTATAAGTTTAATTCAGAAACAGCCACTGAATCTAAAGGTAGAGGAAACGTTTTTTCCACTCCTACCGGAGGAATGAGAAACAACTTCATAAATTAAGGTCTATATGAATTAGAACCATAGCTTTGAAACTGTGCTTTGAGGAGGTAACCTAGAGCAGCCAGGGAAGAGGCAGAGAGTAGGTGGGGCTTAGTAGATGATCATGTCAAGAAGAGCACTGATGTTAGTGTGCATTTAATTTGTTTATGCTCTCAAGGGAAAAAGAGATGAAAAATTAAAAGGGCAGAAAAATTGTCTGAAAAAAAGAGTTATTTAAATTCCCTTGCAGTTCTTAGCATGGGATCCAACTTTAGAGGTAGATTGACCCAAGTAAGCATTCTTGTGTCCTTGAGAACATACTGTGGAGCAGGAAAAGATCCCTCGGCCTTTTCAAAACCAGGCATTAGGGAAACTGCTAGAGCTTGCAGTTTCATTTTCTGTATTCCAGAGTATCTGATTTAACCCTTTTGGGTTCATCATTTATTGGGTATTGGTGTACCCTTAACAGCATGTCGAGATGAACCCGAAAAGAACAATTTTTCTTCTTATTTTAGGACATCTTTAATTTACCACAGGATCCTTGTGTGTCAGGCACTGAGGCTGGGGATTTAGCTCAGTGGTTTCACCGCCTGCTGCCCAAGCTCAAGGACCCAAATTCGATTCCCAGTACAGGAAAAAAAATAAATAAATAAAGACCACTGAAAGCTCTGGTGTTTCTTGTATCCTTCCACTTCCTTCTCCCATGTGTCCAGCCTCTCTGCTTCAATTTTCTTGAGAAATCATTTGGACTAAGTCCAACTTGCTGCACCTTCCTTTGATGTTAATCACAGTAAGAAGCCCTCTCCCTTTTATTGTGATGCAGTTCCTCATTGCTTTCATTTGTTCCCCATCATCTGTGTCTCCCTTAATTGGGCACCTTCTCTAACCCTCCCCAACTTCCTAATCCCCGACTCTGTGCCTTCTGGAATTCATGAGCTGACCTTAGAACAATGTCCCATATGCATAAAATCAGGGTTATATTCACCTTCCTTATTTTTGTGAAACTCTGAAACTTGGCTCTCTTCTAACAGTACACCTTCTACAGCAGTTCTCTCCAGTTCCATCTCTTTTTTTTTTTTTTCCAAACCTGTTTAACCTTGCACTTTCTGCTCAGAGATTAAATGTTCTCTTTGCTCCTCTGTGATTCTTTCAGAATGTTGTCCCCCCTTCCTCTTTAATTCCTTAGTTTTGAAACTTATTACACCAGACTGTGCCACCTTCCCCTCCTTGGTCATCTATTCCACTTACTCACTGAAAGTTTAAGGACCTGGACTACTGTCTTTCTTTACAATACTAATCCTATTTAAATCCTTGGTAATTTTGATGGTTACTTGGGTCTTCCATTTGATATTCAGCTGTTCATTTCCTCTCCTTCGTATTGAGTCATCTGTTCTTCAGTTAGTTATTCTCAGGTTCACATCCTGGACCTTGACATTACTCTTAATTATATTCTACCCATGATCTTAAGTTTAGTTTCTCTACTTTTTGACTACCAACTACTTCCCTTAAGCTATGCTATTTTTCTATCCTGATTCTGATAAATTTTAAATTATTGGGTCTACAATCCATTAATCTTATCACATCACTTTTTTACTGCCTCATCCCCTCATGGTTTCACTTTTATTTTTACCCAACAAATACCATTTGGCACCATAATTGCCACTCCCTTGCATTTATCTTCTATTTCATTGCTTCTGTCTTACTTCTTAGAATACATCAAAGATGGCCTAGGTTCAGGAACTTTGCATTTTTTCTCTGACCTCAATGCTTATCTCTTCAGTAGACATATGCACCCTTATTCTTGTTAGATATCTGCTCAAATGTTTATCTTTTCATAAACTTCTCTGACCACATTATATAGTACAGAACCCACTTTTTTCAGTACCTTCTCCCTTTATCCTGGTTTCTATTTTTTTCATAGCAAACCACTCATTACCATTTGGTTTATTATGCTTATATTAGCATACCTGTTTCACTAGAATATAAATTCTACAAGGAAAATGACTATTCCATTCCATGGTATATTCCCAGAACCTAGAATAATACCTGGTCCATAGTGGGTGTTCAAATAGTGCCTTAATAAATAGGGTAACAAATGTCCAAGACCTGCATATCTACCTACAACCACCATGCCCAACAGCACATGGCAGAACCACTCTCATCCAACTGACAGCCCAAATAACAGGTTCTCGAATGAGGTATTCAGTTTTGTTTTTTAATTAATATTATTGGTATGTTTTAGATATACACAATGATAGCATTCATCATACGAAATTTGTACCTGTACAAAACATATTTTGATTCTTTTTTCCCCAAACCTTTCCTCTCCTTTTAACCTCTCTTCTCCTTATTTACAGAAGTTTTGTTTTCATGTTTTGCATCTATTCTCAATTTTTTCCTTTTCCCTTCCTTCCTTTCCCTTTCCTCCCTCCCTGGTTCCCCCTCCCATTTGAACATTGTCTTGTTATTTCACAAGATCTATTATACATTTTGGTCCCTATTTACCCTTTTGGTTTCTCACTTCAGAGAAATAGTGCAATATTTAAACATATATATCCAATTAATTTCACTTAAGAGTATGGTCTCAAGGTGCATCCATTTACCTAGAAATGTCTCAAGTTTATCCTTCTTTATGTCAAAATAGTACTCCACTATGTATTTTTTTAAAACCCCACATCTTCTTTATTCATTCATCAGGCATTTGGGCTGTTTCCAAGATTTAGCTATTACAAACTGTGCTGCTATTTACATGAGTGTGCATGTATCACTGTGGTATGATGCTTTTAATTCTTTTGGGAAGATACTAGAAGGGTAATACTTGAGTCAAATGGAGCCTCTAGTTTTAGTTTTTTTGATGAATCTCCACACTGATTTCCACAGTGGTTGCACCAGTCTACACTCCCACCAACAGTGGAGTAGGGTTCCTTTTTCCCCACAGCCCCTTCAGCAATTCTTATTGGTTAATTTCTTGCTAACAGCCATTCTTTCTGGAATGACATGGAATCTCAGAGTTGTTTTAATTTGCATCTCATGAATGACCAGTGATGTTGAACATTTTTTTCATATATTTATTTAGTCATTTCTACTTCTTCAACTAAGAAGTGTCTATTCATTTCAGATGCCCATTTTTGGACTGGGTTTTTTAAATTTGAGGGGGAATCTGATTTTTTTTAGTTCTTTACATATTTTAGATATTAGTCATTTGAGGACTAATATATCAAAAATGTTTATCGAAAATATTTTCTTGCTCTGTGGGTTGTCTCTTCACTCTGTTGGTGGTTTCTTTTGCTATGCAAAAGTTTTTTAGTAAGATGAGATCCCAGTTGTTGATTATTTGTAATATTTCTTGTGTGATAGGAGTTTTGTTCACAAAGTCTTTGCTTACATCTATGTCTTCAAGAACTCTATCTATTCTGTCTCTCAGTAGATTTCGTGTTTCAGTTTTGATATACAGATCTTTGATTCATTTCAATTTTAGTTTAGTGCATGGTGAGAGACATGGGTCTAGTTTTAATCTTCAGCATGTGGACCGCTAATTTTTTAGCTCCATTTATTTATTTATTTTTGGTACTGGGGATCGAACAGCAGGCGGCGAAACCACTGAGCTAAATCCCAGGACCAGCTCTATTTATTAAAGAGGTTTTTTTCCAGTGAAGGTGTTTTGCCCCTTTGTCAAAGACAAGGTGGCCAAGTGTGTTTGGACTTATTTCTACATTTTCTAATCTGTTCCATTGATCCCTGGGTCTGTTTTTTGCCGGTACTATGCTGTTATTATCATGGTAGCTTTTTGGTTTAATTTCAAGTCAGGGATTGTGATGCCTCCGGCCTTGCCTTTGTTGCTTTTGCTATTCTAGGTCTCTTCTGGTTCCAAATGAATTTAGCATCATTTTTTCTAATTCTGTAAGATATGCTATTGGTATTTTGATCAAGATGGCATTAAATATGTGTAACAATTTTAAAATTATGGACATTTTCACTATATTGGTTCTTCCTACCAAAGAACAAGAGATAACTTCATTTTCTCATATCATCTTTGAACTTCTTTTTCAGAGTACTGAAATTTTCAATGTAATGGTCTTTTACTTCTTTCATTAGATTTATCCCTAAGTATTTCATTTTGGGGGGATGCTATTGTGAAAGGTGTGGTTTCCCTAATTTCTTTCTCTGTGAGTTTGTTATTTGTGTACAGAAATGCTATTGATTTTTAAGTGTTGAATTGGATCTAGCTATGCTACTGAATTTGGTCATTAAATCTACAAGTCTTTTGGTGGAGTTTTTGATATCTTCTATGTAGAATATCATGTCATCCACAAGTAACAATAATTTAACTTCTTCTTTTCCTATCCCTATTACTTTTCTTTCTTTCTTTTGTCTATTGCTCTGGCTAATCTTTCCAGAACTATATGGAATAAGAGTGATGATAGTGGACATCCTTGTCTTGTTCTGGATTTGAGAACAAACTCTTTCAGTTTTTAACCATTTAGTATGACGTTGGCTGTTGGTTTGTCATAGATGGCTTTTATCAGATTGAGATAAAGACCATCTATTCCAATTTTTCTGTAGGGCCTTTATCATGAATGGATGTTGGACTTCATCAAATGCTTTTTCTGCATATATTGAGATGATCATTTTTGTCCTTAACCCTGTTAATATGATGTATTACATTTTTAAATTTGCTTATTTTGAAGCACCCCTGCATCCTTGGGATGAATTCTACTTGGTCATGATATATAATCTTCTTAATGATTTCCTGCATTCTGTTTGCCAGTATCTTATTGAGGATTTTTTTCATCTGTATTCATTAAGGAGATTGTCCTGTAGTTTTCTTTTTTGTTTGGATCATGGTAACGCTTGCTTTCAGAAGTGAGGTTGAGGAGGCGTCTTGCAGCCCCACCCTCACCCGACGCTCTGCTCTCAAGCTGGATCGCCCGGTAAGACAAGGCAAGCAGCTTGGGGTTCCTGCAGCCGTCCCAGGCCACGCCCACGGCACAGTGAGGTCCGCTTAGCCGCGCGGGTGCCTCCAACACCCTGTGCCGCCGCCCCCGCCCAGTGCACCGCCTACCTTCTGGCTTTTTTGCTACCTGGTCCCACATTACAGAGGCACAGGAGATTATAAAGACCCTTGCCCTGAGGGCCACAAGATAGAGCAGAAGTTAGTAACAGAAAGAGGGCTTCTCAGGCTTCTGGAAGAAAACTGAAGCTCAACAGAAAAGTAAAGAGAACCTCTACAATAAAGGCACATCAGACCACTGTACTTGGTCTGCTGCTGGCTTGCTGAGACTCATTGAGTTGTGTATGCACAGAGATTCCTACGTTGCCTACTGTGACAACAGAGACATACCCTGAAGGAGGCCCATAATTTCTATTGCTATTTGCAAAAAAGAAAAAAAAATTTTTTTTCTCATTTTTAATTCTTAATTTTTCCTTTTTTTTAACTCTTCAAAGTTTTACTTTTCTTTCTTTTCTTTGTCTTTTCTTTCTCTCTCTCTCATTCTCTCACTGTCCCACAGTGCCCCTCATCTCCCCATTTGTTCCTTTCTGCACTGAATTCGGATTTCTCCCTTGCTGTTCTTCTCTTTTTCCTTCTCTTGATTATCATTAAGTTTAAAGGAAAGTAAATTTGGTATCTACCCTCCCTGTTGCTGTTAGGTGGTTCTATTCACATCTTTGTTCTTTCATTCTGCCATTTTCTCTTGCCTTTAACAACTTCTTAGAGTTTGTGTTATCTTTCTGTGTCTTCTGGCCTCACTGCTAATCTTATCTGTTCTTTCTACCTATCCCTCCCTCCCCAACTCCATTTAGCTCCCCATCCCGAAGGGGAAAGATGCTATATTGAAGAGTTTATTCATGATAAACTTATGTTGGGTTGGTCCTTCATTTTAATTTAACTCACATAATTAAAAGTGATAGATTAATAACTACCACAAATTGTCATTTTCTAAGCTGTGCTTAATGCTATGGTATTGCTGACTATATCATTTGGGCTAACATGTTGTGATTGATCTAATAAGTTTTCCTTCCTGGTATAAGAAAAATATAATAGCTTCAGAGTCATTAGAGTCTCAAAACACAAACACAAGCCATATCTAGAAGACACCTCTGAAAAGCAATCATTCCACAAGGGTTTTAAACACAAGCAACAAAGATACCTACATTCAGCAATCTTGAAATATTGACCCAGGAATTAAATCAAGGACAGTGCCAAAAACAAAAATGAGAAGACACTTGAGCAGGGCACAAAGGCAGGCTTTGATGCCACAAAAAGGAAATTCTGGGGGAAATGAGGTGGAAAACTCTGATAAGCAAACACTTGGACAGCCTGAACTGATAGCACAGGAAGTAACAAAGCAGATGTATGAGGCTCTAGAAAATTTCAAAACAGAAATAATCTCCCAGATACATACGGACATGATGAGCAGAGTGAAAGACATGATTAGAAGCTCTAGAGCAGAAACAGATAAGAAAATAGATGAGATCAGAAACATGCTGGAAGCCATGAATGCCCAGCATAAGAAAGAAATGGAAAACATGATTGCTCAACATAAGAAAGAAATGGAATCCATGAAACAGATTCAAACAGATATTCAGGAGATTAAAAACTCCATTGAAAGTATTCAGAGCAGACTAAGAGAATCTGAAGACAGAATATCAGATATAGAAGACAGGTTTGTGGTTAAGGACCATGAAAACAGAGATTTCTTAAAGATAGTAAGGGACTATGAGAAATCAATCCAACAGCTGCTAGATGATGCAAAGAAGAATAACATAAGACTCATGAGAGTCCACGAAAAAACAGGAAAAAGCACAACAGACATAAAAAAAACTGTTCACAGAAATAATAGTAAATAACTTCCCAGACAGAGGTAGAGAGTTGGATGTACAGATAAGTGAGGCATATAGAACTCCATCCAGCCATGACCAAAAAAAATCTACACCTAGACATATAATAGTCAAGATCCCAGAAACCCAACAGAAGAACAAAATTCTATAAGCAGTTAGAGAAAAGAAACAAATCACCTACAAAGGAAAGCCCACGAGAATCACGGCAGATTTCTCAACACAAACCCTCAAATCAAGGAGAGCCTGGAGTGAAGTATTTCAAGCCCTAAAAGAAAAAATCTTCCAACCTAGACTGTTGTATCCAGCAAAATTATCTTTCAAAATTGATGGGGAAATTAAATACCTGCATGACAAAGAACACCTGAGAAATTTCATGAACACAAAACCAGCACTCCAAACAATTTTAAGCAATATCCTAGAAAAAGGCAATGGAAGTCACAACTCCATGAGGCCCAGCAGAGACAAGAGACCATGCAAGGTAAGACATTAAAGTGAAAGGGGGGGAAATAAGAAATAAAAGAGCCAACAACAGTAAAACATCATGACAAGGATGAGTCAATATCTGTCAATTATAACTATCAATATTAATGGCCTCAATTCACCAATCAAAAGAAATAGACTGGCAGAATGGATTAAGAAGCAAAACAAAGCAATATGCTGTATACAAGAAACACATGTAACTCAAAAGGAAATCCATAGAGTAAAAGGAAAAGGATGAAAAACAGTTCTCCATGTGACAGGAACCCAGAAAAAAGCAGGCATAGCAATCTTATTTGCAGACAAAGTAGATTTCAAACCAAAACTAATTAAGAGAGACAAAGATGGTCACTACATCCTTGTGAAAGGAACAATCCAAGAGGAAGAGATGACAATCCTAAATATATATGCACCAAATACGAATGCCCCCAACTATACAAAACAAATATTAATGGACATGGAAAACCAAATAAGCACTGATACAATTGTAGTGGGGGACCTCAACACCCCTCTATCACAAATAGACAGGTCATATAGACAAAAAGTTAACAAGGAAATTCTAGAACTAAATGAATCTACTGAACAAATGGACTTAATATATGTTTACAGAGTGTTCCACTCCACAAAATCAGAATACACATTCTTTTCAGCTGCACACAGGTCATTCTCCAAAATAGAACACATTCTAGCTCATAGGACATATCTAAGTAAATGTAAAAGAATCAAAGTTATCCCCTGTATATTATCGGACCATAGTGCAATACAATTGGAGATCAATAACATAAGAAACCGCAAAACACCCACAAACACATGGAAATTGAAAAACACCCTCTTGAACAACCAATGGATCACAGAGTAAATTAAAGAAGAAATTAGACAGTTTCCACAAGTAAATGAAAATGCCAGTACAACATACAGGAATCTGTGGGACACAATGAAAGCAGTTCTACATGGGAAATTCATAGCAGTGAATGCCCATATTAGGACAACAGAGAGAACTCAGATAAATAACTTAATGCAGAACCTCAAGCTCCTAGAAAAAGAAGAGCATAACAAACCCAAAGCTCATACAAGAAAGGAAATTATAAAGATCTGAGCAGAAATCAATACAATGGAGACTAAGAGAATGATACAAAAAAAAAAAAGAATCAAAGTGTTGGTTTTTTTAAAGAATAAATAAAATTGATAAACCTTTAGCCAACCTTATCAAAAAAAGGAAAGAAAAGGCTCAAATACATGCAATTAAGAATGAAAAAGGAGAAGTCATAACAAATCCAGCAGAAATCCAGAGAATCATCAATATCTACTTTGAGAAGCTGTACTCTAATAAAATGCAAAACGCAAAAGAAATGGACAGATTCCTAGATACATATGAATTGCCAAAATTAAATGAAGAAGATATAGAAATTCTAAACACCCCAATTACAATGAGTGAAATTGAAAATGTAATAAAAAACTTACCAACAAAAAAAAGCCCAGGTCCAGATGGCTTCACTGCTGAATTCTACAAGACATTTAAAGAACTATCACCACTACTATTTAAACTCATCAAGAAAATTGAAAGGGAAGCAAGGCTTCCAAATACATTCCTGGAAACAAGTGTTACGTTGTTTCCAAAACCAGGGAAAGACCCAACCCAAAAAGAGAACTACAGACCAATCTCCCTAATGAACATAGATGCAAAAATCCTCAACAAGATACTGGCAAACAGAATACAGAGTGTCATCAAGAAGATCATACACCCTGATGAAGTCAGATTTATCCCAGGAATGCAAGGATGGTTCAACATCCATAAATCAATAAATGTAATACACTATATTAACAGAGTCAAGGACAAAAACCATATGATCATCTCAACAGATGCAGAAAAAGCAATTGACAAAATCCAACACCAATTCATGATAAAAACACTACAGCAAATTGGAATAGGAGGTCTTTATCTCAACTTGATTAAGGCTATATATGAAAAACCAATAGCCAACATCATACTTAATGGTCAAAAACTTAAAACTTTCACACTAAAATCAGGAACAAGACAAGGACACCCACTATCACCACTCCTGTTCAATATTGTTCTGGAAATATTAGCCATAGCAATTAGACAAGAGAAAGAAATAAAAGAAATAAAGATAGGAAAGGAAGAAGTGAAACTGTCATTATTTGCTGATGATATGATACTTTACATAGAAGACCCAAAAAACTCAGTCAAAAGTCTTCTAGACCTAATTGACAGATTCAGTAGAGTAGCTGGATACAAGGTCAACACACAAAAAACAATAGCCTTTTTATATGCAAATAGCAGACCCATTGAGAGAGAAATTCGGGAAATAATTCTTTTTACAATAGCATCTAAAAAATGAAATATCTAGGAATCAACCTAACAAAGGAAGCAAAAGACCTCTACACTGAAAACTACAGCACTCTGAAAAAAGAGATCGAAGAGGATACAAGAAAATGGAAAGACATCCCTTGTTCTGGGGTAGGAAGAACCAATATAGTGAAAATGGCCATACTTCCAAAACTAATATATAGATTCAATGCAATGGCAATTGAAATTCCAACAATATACTTCACAGAACTAGAGAAAACAATCCAAAAGTTCATTTGGAAACAGAAGAAACCTAGAATAGCAAAAGCAATTCTAGGCCACAGAGACATGGCTGGGGGCATCACAATCCCCAACTTGAAACTATACTGCAAAGCTACTGTGATAAAAACAGCATGGTACTGGCAAAGAAACAGACCTGAAGATCAGTGGAATAGATTAGAAGATGCAGAAACAAGTGCAGACATACTCAGTCACCTCATCTTGGACAAAGGAGCCAACCACCCTCATTGGGGAAAGATAGCCTATTTAATAAATGGTGTTGGAAAAACTGGATTTCAACCTGTCAGAAATTAAAACTAGACCCATATGTATCACTGAGCACCAAACTAAGATCGAAGTGGATTAAAGATCAAAATATTAAGTCAGAAACATTAAACTTGCTGGAAGATAAGTTAGGTAGAATCCTTGATGTCATTGGCATAGGAAAAGACTTTATGAACAAATCTTCAGTAGCACAGGAGCTAGCACAAAGAATCAACAACTGGGATCTCATCCTATGAAAAAGCTTCTGCACTGCAAGAGAAACTACCAACAGAGCTAAGAGACAACCTACAATGTGGGAAGAAACATTTAGCAGCTATAGCTCAGACAAAGGTCTACTATCAAGAATATAGAAAGAACTGAAAAAAATCAGACCTCCCAAATTCAAAGACTCAATTCAAAAATGGGCAACTGAAATGAACAGACATTTCTCAGACAAAGAAGTAAAAACAGCAAGTAAATATATGAAGAAATGTTCAACATCACTGGTCATTTGAGAGATCCAGATGAAAACAACACTGAGATTCCACCTCACCCCAGAAAGAATGGCTGCTATCCAGAAATCAACCAATAAGAAATGCTGGCGGGGGTGAGGAGAGAAAGGAACCCTTCTCCATTGTTGATGGGAATGTAGATTGGTGCAACCACTGTGGAAATCAGTATGGAGATACCTCAAAGAACTAGGACTACAGGTCCAATTTGACCCAGCTATTCCCCTACTGGGAATCTTCCCCAAAGAATTAAAAGAATCATACCGCAACGATATATATGCACCTATGTTTATAGCGGCACAGTTTGTAATAGCTAAAGCTTGGAAACAGCCCAAATGCCCATCGACTGGAAACTGGATAAAGAAGATGTGGTTTTTTTATAAAATGGAGTACAACTCAGCCATAAAGAATGAGAAACTAGAGACATTTATAGCTAAATGAATGCATATTGAAGCCATACTCTTAAGTGAAATAAATAGGACACACATGTAAATACCAAATTGTTTCTCTAGTGTGAGAAATTAAATGTGTAAATAAGGAGGAAAATGATTAAAATGAATAATTGATAATTTGAAATAAGAAAAGGTCCAAGGGTTTGGGGATGGTGGAAGGGAAAGAGGAAAGGGAAGAATGGAAAGAAAAAAATTACGAGGAAAAAAAAAATGAATCGAACTCTGTGTAGATAGGGAAGGATGGAGGGACTGAAGGGTGCACAGGTAATGGGAGAAAAAATAAAAACTAAGATGCATCATGTTCTGGTACAAACAATGATAAATGTAAATGTATTTTATACCTAAAATGTACCAATAAATATATATTAAAAAAAAAGTGAGGTTGGGAATATTGCTTCCTTTTCCATTTCATTAAAGAGTTTGAACACTATTGGCATTAGATCTTCTCTAAATTTTTGTAGAATTCAGCAATGAATCAATCAGAACATGGGATTTTTTTGTTGGTAGGTTTTTAATTATACCTTCAATTTCATTGATTGATACTGGGTTATTTAGAATTTTTATATCTTCATGATTCAGTTTTGGTAATTTATAAGTATCTAGAAATCTGTTCATTTCTTCTATGTTTTCTATATTAATTGAATACAGGTTCTTGAAGTATATATAAATGATCTTTTGGATTTCTGCAGAATCTGTTGTAATTTCACCTTTTTCATTCCTAATTGCAGGGAATTGAGTCATTTTTTAATGTGATTGGTTAAGGGTTTGTCAATTTTGTTTATTGATCTCATTGAGGATTTTTTTTGTCTATGTTCATTAGGGAGATTGGCCTGTAGTTCTCTTTTTTTGGTTGGATCTTTCTCTGGTATTGGTATCAGGGTAATTCTTGCTTCCAGAAATGAGACTGAGGATATTGCTTACTTTTCAATTTCATTAAAGTGTATGAGGAATAGTGGCATTAGATCTCTAAATTTTGTAGAATTCAGCAGTGAATCCATCAGAACTTGGAAGTTTCTTAGTAGATTTTTAATTACATATTGAACTTCATTGACGTGGGTTTATGTAAAATTTTTGTATCTTCCTGATTCGACTTTAATAATTCGTATGTGTTTAGGAATATGTCCATTTTTTCTGCTATTTCCATCTAATTAGAATGCAGGTTCTTGAAGTAGGTATTGATGATTTTCTGAATTTTTGTAGGATCTGTTATAAGTTTACCCTTTTCATTCCTAATTGCATGAATTTGAGGTTTTTCTCTTTTTTTGATAAGATTGACTAAGGGTTTGTCAACTGTATTTAATATTTCAAAGAACCAACTCTTTGATTCATTGATTCTTTGTATTGTTTTCTTAGTCTCAGTTGCATTAATTTCTGATCTGATTTTTATAATTTACTCCATGTACAAGCTTTGGGCTTTACTTGCTCTTCTTTTTCTAGAACCCTGAGGTTCAACAATAGTGTCTTTATTTGAGCTCACTCTGTTTTTCTGATATGGGAATTCACTGCTATAAATTTCCCTCTTAGGACTCCTTTCATTCAATTCCATAAGTTCTACTGTGTTATATTGTCATTATCATTTTTTTTTACTATTTAATGTGTATTTTATTAAGCAGATTCTCTCGCAAAAAGCTGTACCTTCTATAATACAAAATGTGAATAACTATAAAGAAACTCATTTTGTAACTTTAATGCCTAATTATTATTATTTTTTTTGGTGCTAGGAATCAAACTCAGGACCTTGTACTTGCAAGGCAGGCAGCAGAACCACTGAACTAAATCCCCAGCCCTAATGCCTAATTCTTTAAAGAAGAAACAGGTGAAAGTAATTATTTTAATTGATAAAGATATATTTTTATATTCTAATTAGAGAAAAGAAAATCAGCTTAAAAAGGATTTTATTTTTTCCTATTAAGTTTATTGGTTCATTTAGGTATGCATTATGATCACATTCAACATTGGATATTTGTGCCTGTACATGATATATCTTGGTTCTTGCTTTTTCCCCATTTCCCTTCCCTCCCTTGTACCCCTCCACTCCTCCACCCCTCAAAATTTTGTTTCTGTGTTTTTCCTTTCTTCTCATATATTTTTCTTTCCCTTCTTTCTTTTCACCCAATCCCCCTCTCTGCTTCCCTGTCACCTTTGGTTCTTTTTTTCCTATTTTACATTATCTATTATACATTTTGGTCCTCATTTACACTTGCAGTTTCTCACATGAGAGAAACTATTTAGTATTTACATATGTGTCCTATTTATTTCACTTAAGAGTATGGCCTCAAGGTCCATACATTTAGCTATGAATGTCTCTACTTTATCATTCTTTATGGCTAAGTAGTACTCCATGTTATAGAAAAACCACATGTTCTTTATCCAGTCTCCAGTTGATGGACAATTGGGCTGTTTCCAAGCTTTAGCTATTACAGACTGTGCTGCTATAAACATGGGTGTGCATATATCACTATGGTATGATGCATTTAATTCTTTTGGGAAGATACCCAGCAGGGGAATAGCTGGTTCAAATGGGACCTCTAATCCTAGTTTTCTGAGGAATCTCTACACTGATTTCCACAGTGATTGCACCAGTATACACTTCTACTATCACAGGAAATATGACATATGAAATGTTTTATCTCCCAACCTGTTAACTGTATGATACTCCAAGTTCTTGTACTCTATAAATCAAAGAATGAGTCCTAGGAATGATGGAGGTTAAAAGTAGGAAGATATTTATTGATAGGAAAGCTCCTGAGGGTCAGGAGGGGTCCTGAGTGGGTAGCCAAGGACCTCACTTTACAGAGCAGTTTTATAAGGTGAAACACATGTGGGTACAACATGGGCCACAGCCATGAACATCCAATAAGGTTACAAGTATAGTCACTTAGGCAATGGTGGTCCAATTGGGAAGCAAGTCACATAGCAAGTGTGGATGCAAAGAACAAGATTCCCCTAGGAGGCAGTGGATTCAGAGGTCTCTGGTCACCCCAGGGTGGTCGATGCCTGTCTATACTTCACTAAGCCCAGTTCTTTGAAGAAATGTGTGGGTCTGGCCATCTTGTCTCCATCTTGAGGTCTGGTTTTCAGCCATTGTGTAGCTGAGGTGTGTTTTACCTTTGTCCTGGCCCTCTCAAGAACTTAGCCCTATCTGACTGCCTATAATATTTTTACCTAGCTTGTCTATCTATAATACTACCAACAGTGGGAAAAGGTTCCTTTCTCCCCACATCCCTGCCACCATTTGTTATTGGTTGATTTCTTGATAGCAGCCATTCTTTCTGGAGGAGGAATCTCAGCATTGTTTTAATTTGCATCTCTTGAATTACCAGTGATGTTGAACATTTTTCTTATGTTTATTTGCTGTTTCCACTTCTTCATCTGAGAAATGCCTGTTTATTTCAGATGTGCACTTTTGGATTTGCTCTTTAAATTTAGGAAGTCTGATTTTTTAAACTTCTTTCTAGATATTCTAGATAGTAGAGCTTTGTCCAAGGAACAGCTGGTAAAAAATTTTTCCCATGTTGTAGGTTGTCTCTTCACAGTGTTGGTTGTTTCTCTTGCTGAACAGAAGCTTTTTAATTAGATGAGATCACAGTTGTTGATTCTCTGTGGTAGTTCACATGCAACTGAGGTTTTGTTCCTAAAGTCTTTTCTTATGCCAATGTCTTTAAGAGTTCTACTTAACCTATCTTCTAGCAGGTTTAGTGTTTCTGTTTTAATAGTTAGATCTTTAATCCATTTTGATTTTAGTTTATTGCATGGTGAGAGATATGGATCTAGTTTTAATCTTTGGCACGTTGAAACCCAGTTTTTCCAGCACCATTTATTAAAGAGTCTGTCTTTCCTTCAGTGAGGGTGTTTGGTTCCTTTGTCAAAGAAGAGGTGGCTGAGTATGTCTAGAGTTGTTTCTACATCTTCTAATCTGTTCCACTGATTCTCAGTTCTGTTTGTTTACCAGTACCATGCTGTTTTTATCACAGTAGTTTTTATCAATCCCTACTGAAATTCCAACAGCATATTTCACAGAACTGGGGAAAACAGTCCAAAAATTCATTTGGAACCAGAAAAGACCTAGAGCAGCAAAAGCAATTTTAGGCAAGAAAGACAAGGGAGGGGGTATCACAATCCCCAACTCGAAACTATACTACAAAACTACTGTGATTATACATCCTGGTATTATCATTTAAATATAGAAACTGTCTAATTTCTTTAATTTAATCTGTGACCCTTTTGTTGTTCAGGAGCGTATTATTTAATTTCCATATGTGTATGCAGTTCTTGTATCTTTTGCCATTGTTTCTGATTTTATTGTACTATGGTCTAATAATTTCAATTCCTTTCCATTTTCTTAAGCATTTTCTATGAGCTTCTATGTTGTCTATTTTGGAGTATACCCTCTGTGCAGCTGAGAAGAATGTGTATTTGGATGTTGTGGGGATGTCTACAGTCTTATAGACATCTACTATGTCCATTTTTTTTAAAGATTGGTTTAGTTCTGATATTTCTTTGTTAATTTTTTTTCTAGTTGAGCCATGTATTTGCGACAGTGGGGTATTGAGGTCACCCACTACAGTTGTATTAGTGCTTATTTGTTTTTTTATGTCCATTAATATTTGTTTTAAAGAGTTGAGTGTGCTGAAATTTTGTGCATATATATTTAAGATTATTATCTTAAATATTATCTTCCTCTTAGATTGTTCCCTTTACAAAGACGTAGTGATCTTCTTTATTTCTCTTGATCTTGCTTTTTTCTGGGTTCTTGCTTTTTTCTGGGTTCCTGTTTCATGGAGTACAGTTTTCCATCCTGTCCCTTTCAGTCTATGATTTTTTTTTTTAGTTAAATGTGGTTTTTGTATGTGGCATATTGTTGGATCTTGTTTTTTGATCTACTCTACCAGTCTAATTCTTTTGATTGGTGAATTGAGGCTACTTATATTGATAGTTATGACTGATATATATTGACATCCTTGCCAAGTTATTTTTCTGTTGTTGTTGGTTTCTTTTCTTTCCCCTCTGTTTAATTGGTTGCTTTGCCTTGTTGATTCATTCTCTTGGCATTCATTCTATAATAATCTTCAGAATGCTTTGAAGTGCTGATTTGGTGGTCATGAGTTTCTTCAGGTGGTCTTTGTCATGGAAATATCTTATTTCTCCATCAATTTTGAAAGCTAGTTTTGTGGAGTATATCAATCTGGTTTGGAGATTTTATCTTTTAGGACTTGAAATAATTCACTGCAAGCTCTCTTTGACTTAAGGATTTATGTTTAGAAGTCTACTGTGATTTTTATGGGCTTCCTTTATAGGTGATTTGTTTCTTTTCTCTCAGCTTTTTAATATTCTGTTCTTTCACTGAATTTCTGGAATCTTGAGTGTTATATGCCTTGATGTAGATTTTTTTATCATGGCTAATTGCAGTTCTTATCTATATGTCAAATTCTTTTTCCATGCTTGGGAAGTTTTCTGCCATTACTTCCATGAAAATGGTAGTCTTTTTTGCTGTCTCTCATGTTATTTTTCTTTGCATCATATAGTAGCTGTTGGATTGATATTTTTGTGGTTTCTTGCTATTTTTAAGAAATCTTTCTTTTTATGATTGCTAACTTCAATCCTATGTTCTAGATCTAATATTTTGCCCTCACATTTGTTCTTTCTGCTGCATATACTTTCGTTAGAATTTTTAATCTCCTGGATATGTTTGAATCGGTTTCATGAATTCCATATCTTTCCTATGTTGGGCATTCATGGTTTTCATCATTTTCCTAAGCTTCCCTATTTTCTTTATCTGTATCTAATTTTGATTTACTAATCATGTCCTTTATTATGGTCATAATCTCTGTAGTTATGTAAGAAGTTATATCTGATTTGATTTTTTTCTAGGACCTCATTCATCTGGTTTGTTACTTCCACTATTAACACTCCAGAGAGCCCAGGTGGGTGGCTTTCAAATTGTTTCCTGGGTTTGCCTTTGGCAAGCAGGCAATCTGGAGTTACACCTTGCTTCTGTGTCTTTTTGTTTTCTATTTTTAAATTTTAATTTCTGCATTCGTGCTTGTAAATTACTTATGGTAGGTAGTTTTATTGCTAGTATAAATAACCTTTATGAAATGACTACATCTTAAAGAAGCCTTCCAAGTGTAACTGGCTTTTGAGTCTTTTGCAAGGTCCTACCTCTTCAATTTATTGAGGATGAGAAGTTGCTGCTTATTTGACCTAACCTCTCCTTCTTTGGCACTGGCCTACAATATTGTTTACAACCCTCAGACAATGTCAGTGTTGGCATACAAAGAAGAACACTTGATTAGAACAAATATGTCACCTTGGATAAAGTACAATCACCAATAACAATAGCATCAAGAACAGCCTAGAAAATGACAAACTGGAGTAACTATTTACCACATTCAATTATATGAACAAGATTTGTTCATATAACAAACAAGAAAATTGTATGCCCTGAGTTTCCCCTCAACATGGCACTTTTACCCTCAGGAGAAAAAATTTAAAAGCAGTTACAGAAAAAAATAGAGAAATAGGAGAAGAGAAAGAGATTAGAAGGAATGCTAAATAAAAAAGGAAGATTGTGCAAGCTTTGGGAAACTAATGAAGACAACAGGAGGGAAAGGAAGAAGGAAGAAATAAAAACAGGAACAGAACAAAACAGCAACAACAACAAAAAACTAGAAACCCTGTTCATACTCATATATAAACAAGAACAAATAATCAAGAAAAAGAGAAGAAAAAAATAAAGCAAAAGAATAAATAAAGTCCACTTCAGGGAATGTCTCTGCTATCTCTGGTAGATAAAGGGGCAGGCATAGGCCAGGTCTGTGTTGATTGATGCCAGCTAGCCAACAGTAAAATTACAGTGGGTGGTGAATAATCTTAGCAGGTCTGTTCAGGCTGGTTCTGGATTCTGGCTGTGAGGCTGGCACCGGAGTTGTTCAGCCCAAGACACTCTAGATCCATCCTGCCATTTGGGTGTTTCCCACAGCTGTGCCTCACCCCAACAATGAGAGCCACTAGATGGAGTCAACCCACAGCTGCTCTGAGTTCTGAGATCAGTGGGACCCTTTCCAAAATAACAACAGGCCAATTTCCTGACCTGAGGACAGCCAAACCAGACTGGAATGAGATCACTCACCACCACTGCAGTCCGCAGTGCCTACTGCTCCATTACACCGGTGAATTTCTCTGTGGGTGCCTCTGGGGTCACCTGTAGTCACTTTGTCTCTGCAGGTTTTAGTTGCCTCTCCTGTGCTGTGAGGCTTGGGGAGAAAGTGCTGTTTGCCACCTCCCTCTTCTGCCATGCAGTCCCTCTCTCACTCTCCCCGTGGGCTCAATTCTTGCTTCAGATCCTGGCTGAGTTTCACAGGCCCACTTCCCCCTTCTCTTCCTCACATTGATGATATATTTCAGAATCTGGACTCCATATCTTGCAGAGGTTGTTTCTCTGCTGCTCACTACTTCACTATCTTCCTAGAAATGCCTCAATTTTATTTTACACAAAATCCTAATTTTATACATATATATATATATATATATATATATATATATTGTTTTTACTTAATAGACTGAAACATAATATTAAGCCTGGAGAAATATAACATGAACTTATTGTAGGTTTTGCTATAATCTGAGGCCTCACATAAAATAGGTGTGCTTATTTAACCTAGTATCATTATTTTACTCACAAACTTTATTCTTTATTCTTTCACTTTATTCTTTTATATACTTCAGAAATGTATATTCTTAAATATTACATTTCTCTACCATTGTCTCTTTTTCCCCCCAATTATATATGAATTATGGAAAATGAAATTAAAGGGGACAAATTCCTAAAATTATACTTTTATCTCTTTATTTTCTTATTGGCAAAACATTATTAAATCAAGATAGACATCCTCTAGCAGCCTTTCGGGTGGTGTTCTTTGTTACAGAAAGTCTTTTATTTCATTCCAGCAAAGAAATGAACCAATTTTATGTGATTCTTTTATCCTGGAGAAAGGGCACAACTTCTTTATTTTCAAGGTTGTGTGGTTTTTTTCAACTGTAAAACATACTCCTCTATTGAGGCCATAATTATATGCACTTGTCAATCAATCTTAACCTACTGCACTATGGTTATGGCATTTTATCTTAAAAAAAGAAGGATTAAAGTCTTTGCGTAAAATGGAAGGTACACACAGTCAGGACAGTATAATGCATGTCATTAGCTATCTGGGAAGAGAGAAATGGACAGAAACAGATTACCAATGTTTGATTTCTCACAGGCATTAAGGTATTTAATGTTACCTACAAAATAATGTGAGGGAATTTGACACTTTGATTCCTATTTTGTTCTCTTGGCAATTATTTAAAAGAGCTCCTTCATCCAGCAGCTACAGAAATGAAATTTGAAAAGGATAACATTTTAAAGTGAGATTAAGAAAAGAAAAAATCATATTTTAACATATGTCCTATGTCACAACTTCAAGAGAGGAATTCAAATTATATTTTCTTCAAATATATTTTATTTCTCCAAATATACTTTTTATGGTGGCTGGGATATCTGTAATTATTTTTAAAACACACTTGCTGCCCTTCTGGTTTCTGATTAGTACTGTAGTAGTGGAGACAAAAAAGCAACTTATGAAAGGGTAGCAAAAGAAAAACCAAGACTAAAAGGCGGAATTTATTTTCTAAGAAAAATTGTTAAGTGAGGCACCTGCTCTATTCAACATTAAAAATGTTGAAAGGATACTAGTCACAAGGACTCAAGAAACATAGCCATATCTGAAGATTTTAAGATTGTGTGCTTGAAGTGAGTGTTACAGTCTGCAGAACAATGGAATTACATTTTGAAAATGGATAATAATTACTAAAAATATTTTGGAAAAAGAACTATCTGTGTAACTCTCATATGATGAATTATGTCAACAGAATGTATTACACATTCAGAGAAATGAAGACTGTATTTGAAGGTTTTGTGGGTTACATGATTTGTCTTTTCTGTGTACCTTTTTAATCAACAACTTGAAAGAACTGAAGTTTATGCTTACTCCAAGAGGCACTGAAGCTTGTTCCTAACAAAAATAGTCATGTGCAGCGCCTAGAGATTTGCCAAATCCAGAGAAACATGATGAAAATCCCAACTAAAGAGAACAGGCAAGGGACTAGAAAAAGTGACCAATAAGCTGATTCCAAGCAGCATTGTGGATGATAAAGAAAAATATTATAATCTATTTTTCCCATGTTGCATTAGTTAGAAAAGTAGAAAATTGAAAAGTAGTAAATTGAAAGGCTAATCCCTTCATTCTGGCCTAGAATTAAATCTCTGATTTATATGACAAGTAAGATGGAAATGACTAAATGACTGGTATAAAATCCTATTGTTCTTAATAATGTTTAAAATATCTTAAAAAAAACTATACTGTTCTTCAGATATGTTACATTGTAGTTTCAGACAAGATGGGGAGAGCTGTACCATCTTTGCTTCAATAATGAATGAATCTTGTCTGTACAGTATAGGTGGCATATAAGAATTTTATATTTTGGATACAATATTCTTATTTTTACTTCCTAATCCCTAAGTCCAGATGCTACCTAAAGCTTATGATAAAAGAAAATTATTTTAATTCTTCTATCCGGTTAATTTTATTCACCAAATATTTTCAGGTCATTCCAAGGGATAATTTTTAGCAACATATTACCAGCAGAGTTTAGTTTTTAAATTGTTTGTTGTAATATGTTTCCTATCACATACTCTTAGTCTTATAACACTAATGTGCTCTTTAAAAATATTGCATGAATAGGCTGCCAGCTCAAAAATCTACATTAGGTGTTAATTAAGGTGTTTCTCAAAGCATGTCAAAAGTTGTTATGAAAAGAACAAGTATTTGGAATGTGCTTTTTTATCTTATAAAAATTCCTTAGTATCATCACTTCATGTGTTTGTGTTTATTTTCAGAAATTTGATGCTCATGTTGCACATTGATCCTCACACCACTCTACATGACATACAGGAATGATTGAAATGGTACTAGAAATGTGCTCCTATTGGAGATGAATGACTTCATTTGCTATTTTAGTTTGTTTTAAAGCATTACTTTGAGTTAGTTGGTTAATCATTCTCTTTTAGCCTCCTTTTCTTAGCCAGAAATAAAAGGGGTCATATTTTTCTACTATTCAGAGGTATATAATTTACATATAATAAAATTAGTAATTTTAATTAGACCATTGGGTACATCTTAACATATGCATACATTACATAACATTGAAGAAAAGAATTGAGACCTCCTCAAAATAGAAAGGTATAACATGTTTATAGAATGGAAGACTCAATATTTTTAGGAAGTCTGTTCTCCACAAATTGATCTAATCATTCAATGAAACCATAAAAATTTTAACAGAAATTTTGCAGAAATTTACAGGTTGCTATAATTCTTAGAGTGTTTCATATTGTAATGGAGAAATGCAGGAAAAACATTTGGCATAATTTAACCTCCATTTATACTTTAAAAAACCTTCAAAAGTATATATATTAGATATTTATAATGTCAAAATACTTACTCTTTAACAGTTGATTTTTGTAGATGTTATTACTTCTTTTCCATCTGCTATCAAATTGCTAGCTTCCTTCTCTAAATGAAAAGATCTTATTCCTAAATTCTTTTTCTTCCCTCTGTTCTCTCCCATATTCACCCCTTACAAAGATGAAGTTCTTAAATTCAGTCACACATTGGAATTAGGCAGAAACGGGGATCAATATAAGCAAAAGAGAAGTGCTTCACTCTAAAAAATGTGAAAACATTGGGAATTTTAAAAAAGCATTTATTTCAAGAGGGTCATAGACATCTCTCATCCTTAAACAATATATGATAGCAGATTAAAACTAAGGCTGTGGCCAGGGTAGGTTAACAATAGAAGAAGGATAAACTTAAAGCACTTTGGGGACATGATCTTGAGTAACATTTGTAAATACTGAAAGGTGAACCCACAGAGGGATAAAGATGTATCTAATATAATCATCCAAATTCAAGCAAATTAGTGACTGATGTAGGAGACTCTGTCAGAACTGACTGAACATCTTAGATGTAGGAGTTGCCAGAGTGTATTTTTAACAAATAATAATAAAGACTTCCAAAATAGGACAACTAATGTTTAACATTTGTACATTATTTCTTTTTTATCTTAAGAAATACTTTAAATTCATATCTAGAAATACCATGTTTTTAACCTGTGGATTTTAAATGTTGAAACAATTTTTATACAAGGTAATTTGTACTTCATTATTATTATTGCCAGCTATCATAATAAATGCATACTGAGAAATAGAATTTTTAAATTCTCTTCTTATAAGTGCTAATATACAAAGGACAAGATACATGAGAGAATAATTTTCCTTAGATAAAATTGATTCTCAAGTGTGTGTATTGCTCAGCAGGGCTTCTTTCTATGATCTCATAGAAACTGAGAGGAATATGGTAGAATTACAGGTTAGAGTAAGTTTAAAAATAAATTTAAAATAAGTAAATAACCAAATGTTGGGTAAAATTATTGCTTTTATTCTCTAATCAACTTTATTGAAGTCAGTTTTCTTCCTGGTTTAACTCTTATTAACTGAAATAATAAATAAGAAATAACAAGTACTATTCATGCATTGAAACAATTATCTTATTTAATAATCTGTAAATATTGCCATTAGTTAAATGTAATGTCAGTTTATATACCTTTAATATTTATTTTTAAAAGTTATTCATTATGTTGATCTATTAATACACTTTTGCAGTATATAATAACTACTTTCATTATAGGTATTTGGAACATCTTAATTTTTAAAAAAATCCCTTCCCTCCATTGCTTCACATTTTCCTGTTTCCTTTTATCTATCTTTCATTTTGCTGTTTACTTTATTTAGACTTTGAATTTCTCATATGAAAGAAACCACACAGTGTCTGATTTATTGCACTTAACATTATGTTTTCAAGGTAGTATGCCCATTTTCCTACAAATGACTAAAATTTATTCTTCTTTATTGCAGAGTACTATTCCATTGTGTACAAATATCATATTTTCTTTATCGATGGATATAAAGGCTGGGCTGCTGCTTATTGAAATATTTCTTCATACTTTGAAAGTTTTATATTATGATTTCTATAAATAGTTTCTATCCATGTACTATCTTCTAATTTCTAACTTCAATTAGCCTTAGGTTAATCTTCTTAGCATCATCTAGTAGCCACTGGATGAATTTTTCTTGTTTTCTCATGTTTTTTAAGGCTTCAATGAGTAACTGTGATTTCCATTTTATCCTCAGTTTTGGACTACCAGTCTTCATATTGTTAATTTCTTTACCTATGAATTCTATAAAGTTTTATATACAGATTTCTTTTCTACTGCCTTTTCGTGGAGTCTTTTTCTTTGGCACATTTGTCACTTGTGTTTTAACCTTTGTGGTCAGCTCTTCCAATTTTTTTTGTTTCTTCCATGCCCACACCAATCAGTTCGTATGTTAGTTCTGTCATCTTTTGGGCATGTCCTTTTTGAAATACTGAGTCTCTTGCACCCTTCTTTCATCATTTCATGTAGTTTTGTTACCTGATGTTTTCTTTCCTCTCCTTGGTGCCCCTTGGATCTGCTATGGGAGGGTTGGAAGGTTTTGGGGGGATTTTGGTGAGTTGTTTTTTCTTAGAGTTTGAGGTCAAATAGAGTGAGGAGGGTTTCTTGTTGATATGAAAATCTCCTTAATTAGGTTCTGTTTTCCAGTGATGTGTTTGTGACTTTATTTGGCCAGAGATATCGTTCACCCCTTCAGCTATTCATATTAATTGGGTTGGACCCTGCTACTGTTCATGCATCACTCATATGTATTAAACCTCATTTTATACTTTTATCCTTTACAGTCTATTCTATGTTGTTATTGGTCTTCAATGTGGTTTGGGAAGCAAAGGGAAGTACATTAGAAAAGGGAGAAAGGGGGGGTAAGTCAGTAGGAGGAGAGATGGGTAGGAGAAATAATAATAGGCAAAAAATGAGGTAAGTCAGATTCTGTTGGCAGTCTTTTATAGTTGCAGTAAAGGGTTAGTGCTGAGAGGTTTTCAGAAGGTATTTGTAGGGTGAAAGGTGGGCTGTAGGGGGAGGGTGTGTAGTTTGGGATCAGGGAAAATTGTGGGTTTGTTGGAACCTGTGATATATTATTTGTGGTTAACTTTGTTTGAATTCTCTCAGCACAGCTCTGTTAGGGTTACCCTGAGAGGAACATGAACAATACCTTTGGAGTTGAAGCACTGGTCTGCTCCTCTTTTCTTTTTTACAAATTTATAAATATTGGCAACTGTTATATATATGACATAAAAGGAGGAGGAAGGACAAGAGAATACAGAAGGATAGATAAAATATGGTGTAGATAGAACAGGGAATAGAATTGGGAAGAAAAAGTTAATAAGAAGAAATGAGAGAGAGAGAGAGAGAGAGAGAGAGAGGACAAAAAGCAAAAAAATGAGAGAGAACAAAAATGAAATTTGGCAAGAACCCCGAATAGACAACCCAACAAGAGAACATACAAGCAATCCCACATGCCCACATGGCCACCATGCCATAAAGCCTAAGGGTCCACACAGTTCCTGTCCTGCTTTATTCAAAATCTGTTTGCAGGCACCTGACTGTAGGCTGTTTTCCAGCCTGCCTGAGGGGTGTGGGGGGGGGCAGTGTTAGCTTCTTTGAGCCTACCTCCTTGATGCAAGCTGTGCTTTGTGGTAGAGTCTTTGTGGTACAGTCTTTTTCTAACCATCCCAAGAGCCAGCCATTAGTTTGGAAAGAGGAAGACATGAGATAATTTTCCTGATGCCAATATGCTATGACTCCTGCATTCCTTGCTTCGGAGCAAGCTTCTGTGTTCTGCTTCAGAGAGTTCCTCTCCCCCAGTGGACCCCCTATTTGCCTGTGAGTTTCCATTCTGAAATGACTTTGTCTCAAGAGCTCCCCTTTCCAATGAGCCAATCTGATGCTGTCCCTAGGCTTGGTTCAGGGACTCTTCCTCAGTGATTGATGGTGGTCACTGTTTGGGATTTCCTGCTAACTCTGCTTTTTCCAGCCTTCGTGGAAATGACAGGAAGCACCCAGTGTGGACTACTATTCAGTCTCACTTCCTCCCCCATGGCTCAAGGGCCCATCCATGGCCCCCCACTGGCCAGCTCTGCACCTTGGCAGTTAGTGTATTTCTGTCTTCAGTTGAGGATTTTCCATGCCAGCAGCAAGCTCTAGAGAGGATGCTCCTGGAGCAGAGTTTTCCTGTGTTTGGGAGGATAATAGGGACAGGGGTCAGGGTAAGAAGTGCCTATCTCAGGAATCTGGCTTCTGCAATGCTGTCTCCTTTCCTCAGGCTGTTAAGACTCCCTCTCAGATGGCCGCTTCCCAGAGGATGCAGGGGCAGAGTTGATGTGGACCAGCAGCAATGCCACTTTGCCTTTTTGGTGATGCAGATACAGTTTGATCTGGATGGATCATCTTTCGGATTGATTTTCTGTTTCTGGGTGTGATTGTCTCCCCATTTCAGAGTATCTGTTTTCTTCTCTGCTCTTTCTTGAGTCTCTCTAATGTCCTGCCTCCTTTAATCAGGCATATTGGATCTTGTATCTTTGATTTTTAATGTTAAATAAATCTGTCTAATGGAATATGGATAGTTTGAACAGTGAATGTAGAATTTTTAAAATATTTATTCTCTATCAACAGAGGAGAAACCAGGAACAAATTTACTGTCCTTATTTTTTGATGTAGCACAAGAATTTTCCTCAATATTTTTGCAGCAGGATCTGTCTCATAATAGCTAGAGATGGTCTGTGAAACTCACCAAGTATTAATTGGAATAGATGATGAAGTTGATGAGGTTCCTCTTTCTGCAAGGGAATCTGCAATGATGATGATAGGGTATTATTGATGGAGACTCAAAAGGGACAAATCACACTTCAAGCAAAGATCAACCAGAGCTTCCTGCCATCCAATAGCCACTGAAAACAGGACTGTTCTCTATATACATCAGTAAGAACAGTAAGCTTCAAGGACTCAGCATCTTCTGCATTCATAAACAGTACATCTAACATTAACAAAAAAAAGAATTTATTTGGAAGATTTTCAAATAAACTTTGTCTTTTCTTAAAACTTGCTGTTTGTGAAATTCATTGTTTTATTTTTGGCTTTAATAAAGAAAGCACAATGTCTTTTAAAGGCGATATATTAATTTAGTTTAAAATATAAATTACAGTATTCCATTCAGGAAAAAGAATATATATATGTTTATGAACCTGCACATGGACAAGCTACTATTCTTTTTTTTTTTGGCACCGGGGATCAAACTCGAGTCCTTGCTCTTGCACAGCAGGTGGTGAAACCACTGAGGTAAATCCCCGTCCCCACAAGCTACTATTCTTGAGATTTTACTGGGTTAAAAGTCAACATCAAAAGCTTTCCTTAAAACTAATATTGTTGAATGTTTTTACAGAAGGATGTACAATTCAGCTATTTTTTTGTATTAAATTCTTTTATTGGTACATTGTAGGTATACAACACAATTACATTTCTCATTGGGAATTGTACCTTTACATAATGCATCTTGGTTCTTATTTTTTCCCCATTCCTAGCCCTCCCTTCACGCCCTCCACCTTTCCCTATTTACAAAGACTTTCTTTCCATTTTTTCCTTTTCTCATCATTTTTCCTTTCCCTTCTTTCCTTTCCCCTGTGCCTCCCACTACCCCTACCCCTTTGGACCTTTTCTTCCTATTTTGCATTATCGATTATTCATTCTAATCATTGGTACATTTTAGGTATACAATATAATGACATTCATCATTGGAAATTTGCACCTTTACATAGTGTCTCTTGGTTCTTATTTTTCACCCTTGCCCAGCCCTCCCCTCAATCTCTCCAGTCCTCCCTATTTACAAAGATTTTGTTCCTATTTTTCAATTTTCTCATATTAATCCCATTCCCTTCTATCCTTTCCCCTAGCCCTCCCACTTCCTTCCCTTTTGCCCCTTTTCTTCCTATTTCACATTACCTATTATACGTTTAGTCCTTATTTACACTTTCAGTTTCTCACACCAGAGAAACTATTCGGTATTTATACATGTATGTCCTATTTATTTCACTTAAGAGTATGGGCCGGGGATTTAGCCCAGTGGTTCCTGCGCCTGCTGTGCAAGTGCAAGGATCCGAGTTTGATCCCTGGTACCAAACAAAAAAAAAAAGAGTATCGCCTCAATGTGCAACCACTTAGCTATAAATGTCTCTAATTTCTCATTTTTTATGGCTGAGTAGTACTCTATTGTATAAAAAACCCCCACATTTTCTTTATCCAGTCTCCAGTTGATGGACATTTGGGCTGTTTCCAAGTTTTGGCTATTACAAACTGTGCTGCTATGAACATGGGCGCACATATATCACTGTGGTATGATTCTTTTAATTCTTTGGGGAAGATCCCCAGCAGTGGAATAGCGGGGTCAAATGGGACTTCCAGTCCTAGTTCTTTGAGGTATCTCCATACTGATTTCGATAGTGGTTGCACCAGTCCACACTCCCACCAGCAGTGGAGCAGGGTTCCTCTTTCCCCATAGCCTCGCCAGCACTTGTTATTGGTTTATTTCAGAGGAGAAATCAATGCAATGGAGACTAAGAGAATGATACAAAAAAATCAGTGAAGCCAAGAGTTGGTTCTTCAAAAGAATCAACAAAATTGACAAACCTTTAGCCAACCTTGTCAGAAAAAGGAAAGAAAAGGCCCAAATCCAGGCAATTAGGAATGAAAAGGGTGAAATGACAACAGACCCAGCAGAAATCCAGAGGATCATCAATACCTACTTCCAGAACCTACACGCCAATAAGATGGACAACACAGAAGAAATGGACAGATTCCTAGATACATATGAATTACCAAAGTTGAATGAAGAAGACCTAAAAATTCTGAACAACCCAATATCAACCAATGAAATTGAAATTGTAATTAAAAATTTATCAACTAAGAAAAGCCCGGGCCCTGATGGCTTCACTGCTGAATTCTACAAGACATTTAGAGAGGAACTGCTGCCACTACTGTTTAAATTCTTCAATGAAATTGAAAGGGAAGCAATACTCCCAAATTCCTTCCTGGAAGCAAGCATCATCTTGATCCCCAAAGCAGAGAAAGACCCAACTGAAAAAGAGAACTATAGGCCAATCTTGCTAATGAACATAGATGCAAAAATCCTTAATAAGATAATGGCCAACAGAATGCAGAAGATCATCAAGAAGATCACACACCCTGATCAAGTGGGATTCAATTCAGCTATTTTTAAAAATATACTACTTGTATAACGAGTACAAGCACTAAAATGTATGACATGGAAGGTTAAAATATATTTTTACTGGAATATCATTACTATAGCATTTTTCTTTGACCTCTAGAAAACTGCCTTGTCTTATGTACTGGATTGCTGTTTTCTTTCAATTCACCAATGAAATGGGGCTGCTTTTTCAGTATATAAGGTCACTCTATAAAATGTAGATTCTTTAATTGAAAGAAGACATGAAATATAAATCCAGACAGAGACTTTCACTCTTAAATATGTAGAGCTTTACCAGTAAATAACAACATCTTTTTGTGCAATGTGTTCCAATCAAAGAAAAGCCAAAAGGTTATTTTCAACAGAACCCAAACTCTGGCATATATTAGCAGAGTGGGCTCTTGCTAGGAATAGGACCACATAACTTCATTTACTTTTAACACAAGAATCTCAATCTTTCCAGTCCCTCAGATTATATACACTTTTCTCAAACAGTAGAAATTTAAGAGATTTTGGCATTATAAAAATTAATACTTTTTCATAATCCCCTCTGCTCTGTAATTTCTAAATTTTAATACTTCGATGTCAAATGTAGTATGAAGTATAATAAACATCACCTGACTTAAAGTCAATTAGGGAAACTCTAGCAACTTTGCACATATGTATTTTTAAAAAATAAATCTTTGCAAGCTTTCTCCCAAGTAGGCAGGCACTATTACCTTATCTTTATTTGATAAATAGGAAAATCCAAGATCAGAACACTTGTCCACATTCACACCTTAAATCAATGTCGTTGAATTTAATTGGATAAAGGAGCTATATTAGAAGTTAGAATGCTTCTCCTGCATGCACTCAGTTATTGTTTTTAAATGTGCATATATATAACTAGCCAATCAGCATCACTGAAAAAAGCGAAATTGCATTTACTGCTCTGTTTGTTTGTACCTATTATGCACTACTGTGATTGACATCATGACAATTAGTCCTTGAATATCTAAAACTTCAAATCTGTTTTTCAAAAGAAATAGAAAGATGTGTTTTCATCATTTTTATCCTCAAAACATAGCAGAGTGCTTGATTTACAGGAAAGAAAAGTCATATAAAAAAAGAAATTATTGCCCTAAAAATTTAGTTGCTTAATCTTGGGAAGTTATAAAGAATGTAGACAAAAATCTAACTCAAAATAACTTCTAGGACTGTTAAGAAATACTAACAACATACCATGGTCTATGCTTTCTACAGAGTTCTGTGAGTCCTGCTAGTGAATTTTCAGATTGGAAGGTATCTTCAGGACCCCCAAACTTGGACGGGTGTCAGAGGTGAGTGCAGTCGTCTGCACTCTTCCCTAAGTTTGGCCTTATAGTCAGGTCTCATTATAAGTTCCCCTCACTCGAATGGAAACTCCACAAGGGCAGGGATCTTTGTGTGTTTTGTTCATTGATCTATCCCAATTACAATAGTGCTTGCAGAGAAGAGTTGCTCTGTAAGTATTTGTTAAAATATTGAATTGAATGTATTCTACCAGTTGACTTTTCTGCCTATTATTTCTTCATATGGCCTAGCATTTTATGGTTTTAACATTACATTATCTAGTTTTCCATTTACATTTATTTTAAAATAGAGAAATAAAAAATGGGAAAAAACCCTCAATATTTTTGGAGAATGAGAAAGAAATTTTAAAGGAGGATTCTGCCTCTTGGAATATTTATGGTCATTATGTAACAGGAGCAGGATTAAGGGGAAGTTTCCTGTCCCTCCATTTTTGTTTTTTTAACTTGATGATATGTGAATATTTCTTCCCATCTGTGAGAGAGAGAGAGGATATAAATTAATATAAAGTTACCAATAGGTAGAAAGATCAGTAAAGATAGATTTAGTTATATGCTGGGAAAAAACCAGGCAAGTTTAGGCATAGCTGTGTGATTCCCAGGGCTTAGACAAACGCTGCTACTCAGAAGGGCCACTGAGAGTTTGGCCCAAGGAAAGCAGTTACTGTGAACCTCTACATAGTTTTAAATTGTCTTTCTTTGTGCAAGGACTTAGCTAAATGGTTCTAGATGTTCAAAAGAGGAAATGTGAACTTAAAGCTCAAATCAAAGATGAAAGTATTCACTTGTCTTGGTCTATTGATTTCATATGTTCTTAGAAAGCAGACTTCTTTTTAAAGCTGTTAATCTTTTTCATATTATATCAATAGTGTAAAGGCTGAGAGAGCAACAGGGATGTACAGAAGCCCAATCTGCTACATCTAAATTACTCTGCCTAATAAAATGTCACAATTTGCATGCTTACCTGTGACTCTTGACCTCATCATTGCTAAGTCAATTAATCTGTTTTCAGCTACATTTAAAACAATTACCAGACATCTATATTCGCAACAATAATTCTAATCGGTTATTTTGACCCCCTATGGAGATGGAAACATTCTAATTTGCTTATCACTGCTATTTATTCATGCTTATGGGCTGTAACAAAACACACTGCATCTCCCTCTGTCCTGACTCACACCTATTCTGCTCCTTTTTTTTGATATAGTAGTTTAAACCTTATCACTAACCTAAATAGTAAGTACATCAATATTTTTGAAAGTCAATCTTTGCTCTCACTATTCCTGTTCAATTGACATCCTTTGATTTTACCTGCTAATATTCTTCCTCTTGTTAAAGTTGCTATTCAATTCACACTGCCATTGTTTTTTTGAAATCTTTAGTTTATATCTGCCTGGATCAACACTATGGAATGACAGCCTTATGATATGTTCTGAGCCTGTTTTTTTGTTGCAGCCATTTTAGCAGCTGAGTACTTTTAATGTTATTGGTCAGATATAGAAGCTTGAGCTAAGCCATTAGGAGTTACTTTGCCAGACAGTGTGATGAGGGTGGTGACATGAGTGGCTAAAGAATTTATTCCAGAGTAATGACAGGAGTTTATTACAATTAGAGTACACTGTCAAGAGGGACAGCAGGTGAGACAAAGGAATTTATGAGCATGAGAACAGAGGTAGTGCTGTTCTGAAAGAGAAGTGTGAGCTGCAAGGAGGGAGCAGGACATGGGAAGAAATTTTAGGGACTATAGGACCATGGATTGTTTCCTTTGGGCTGGGAGATACCAGGGGTATGGAGCACTATAACAGTCACACTGATTACAGTAAGGAATGTTAATGGCTATTTTGCTGTAAATTTTCTGAAGCAGCTTATTTTGAAGCAGAGTATGTGCCTGTGAATGTAGAGAATGGGGAAACACAAAGCCTCTCCCTGGTTACTCAAACTCCACAGGCGTCTTCTCAGTAAACACAATTATCCAACAAGTAGAAACAACTCCTAGCTAGAGATGCTGTGGCCAGGGACAGACAGCATGTAGCCCTGTGGCAGAAATCTGGCATATCCAATCACAGTAAATCACTGAAATTATTATTGTCTTCATACCCCTGAGCCCATTTGGAAGATAACAAGGAAGAGGGTAACAATGAACCAGAAAGTAACAAAAGAATTGTTAGCATGTCTTCCACGTCTTCAAATCTGCAACCCATTTTACCTGCCAATAAATCCAATGAGACTTTGCAGATATGCTAGGGGCATGGAATGCTAAAGAATCCTCTGATATAGGTTTTAATCCTGGGAGGGGGTTATTTTCACTTCCAAAAGAGCTCTAGTTCAAAGTGAAAAAAACCCCGACAATACAAAATACACATGAAGAGGTTACTAGTTCATACCACTTCTGGGATGTCAGAAGATGAAAAATTACACAAAAGCCCAAGCTAGTAAGTACATTACAGTAAAAATTTGGACTTTCTTTAAAGGTTGTCCTCTACTTTTCTTGTCAAGAAGAAACTATTAGACAAAAGTAGAAATTAAAACTGCATAGATTTTAGCAAAATATTTACATAAAATAGAAATGCCTTCTATACATAAAACTTGATGTCAATGATTAGGGTTTATATGTATATTGAGACACGAGGGCCATCATCCTTAGCCACAGAGGAATGGGAGCCTCTCTGGGTAGCCCGAGGTGAGCAGCAATCAAAACAATAATGGTCCTTAAAACTTGGTGATGCTAAGGCAGAACTGTGGTGTCCTAAAAACAGTGACTAAGGTAGGGGGAAGAGAAGGTTTGCCAGTTTCAGATTTACATCACAATGGAATGAGAGTATATCTGTGTTATGCCTTCTATCTAGATATTCCCTCAAAGCCGCATGCACTCATAGATGAGGCTTTTCAGAAGTGGCTGGATCAAGGTGTGTGAATATGGATTAAGGGTATGTGATAACTGAATTGGTTTCACATAGTTCTAGGTGTGGATAATGGGAAGCCCCATCCTGGGTGTGAGTGGTACCAACCAATAGGCTTGGGATAAAAAGGAAAGAAGAGGCACCGTTCGCCACCTTCCTTGAAAGCGGAAGGTCTCCAGTTCGATCCCCGGTATCAAAAAAAAAAAAAAAAGGGAAAGAAGAAGGAAATCATGTTGCCTCCTTTCTACCCTACCATGGACTGTTTTCCCTCTACCATGCCACCCTGCCTTGAAGTCAGCTAAGAATGGACTGAAATCTGTAGAAACTGTGAACTAAAATAAGCCTTTCCTCTTTCAACTTGTGGGTCTTGGGTACTGTGTCTCAGTCATGAGAAAGTAACCAAAACACTGATGTTCCCATATAGCCATTTCTACTTGAAAGTCTTTTTGCTTCCTTGTTCATTATTCAGAAAATGAAACATGAAAAAATGGCTCTCAGATCACCAAATTAACTGGCGTTTATGTGAATCCCAGTGTCCAGGTGGAGGGTGAGTAAACATCTGTGTTCTAGGGTTTCTTTCTCAAGGACCTTTGTCTCTTATTCATTTTTATTCTATCTCTAACTCTCAAATTCCCATTATCCAGGGAGTCTATTTTAGTTACAGAGAAAAAAAGAGAAACTGGCTCCAGTAGCCACATGTTTTTATAGCTCTGCCTTCCGTTGGGTCCCATGATTTTGAAACCTAAACTCTTACTCTGACTTTCAGTTGTAACCTTCCTTTCCTAAGGCATGAATGAGGCAAGTCCTGGCTCCAGACCAAATGGGAAATAGATCAGGTTTATAACACATCCAAAGGGAGAACCCACCAGTTCAGTTCCTGCTTTAGATGTACTATCCCATGACAATATAATAAACTCTCCCTGTCACATGGAAATTAAGGGCCTCCAGAATTGTCAGGATAAAAAATATCTGAAGAAAAAGAAGCAAGCAAGGACAAAGAATATGCTCAATGTAGAGTAATAGAGGCCACATCATTCATTCATTCATTCATTCATTCAACAGTTGCTCACTGAATACCTGAGTGCTTACTATGCTCCAGGTCATATGCTCTGGGGCTGCAGCAGTGTTTAGAATTAAGAAAATAATCCGTGTCCTACTAGAGATTACACTGTAGTGAGGAGAGTCAAAAATTAAGCAATAGAGGATGTGAAATGTAGCATGGTATAAAGAAAAATGAAGTAGAGAGGGGAAATGAAAGATTTAAAAAGTATTAAACAGATATAAGAAGAAATTTAACCAGAAAAAAACCTTCACTTAAAATACAAATGTTTAAATAAATACATGGAAAAGGCGAGGAAGAATGCCATGTAGCTTCTTTTATGACAT
Organism: Heterocephalus glaber; assembly: GCF_053883595.1. Lineage (NCBI taxonomy): Eukaryota > Metazoa > Chordata > Mammalia > Rodentia > Bathyergidae > Heterocephalus > Heterocephalus glaber. The sequence continues at coordinate 4,090,414 of NW_028258310.1, read as the reverse complement.
GATGCAATTATTAACCATTTACTACTTAATTATACATTGTATTAAAAATGTTGAGTTTGTATCTGATTTACTCTTTATAACATCTTTACAACTTAAATACCATTATTAATTCCATTTACAGATGAGAAGAAATGAGAACGAAGTTCTAATTTCACATAGCTAAATAATGGCAGAGCTTGAATTTTTTTTTTTTTTTTGGTACTGGGGATCGAACTCAGGTCCTTGTGCTTGCGCAGAAAGCAGTGAAACCACAGAGCTAAATCCCTGGCCCCAAGAGCTTGAATTTGAACACAGTACTATCTGAAAAAAGGCCTCTGAATTTGCCGACTATGCTCAGGATATAAACAGCAACTATGCCCACCCATTTAGGAAAATGTATAAGAGATACCAGTTTAAAGAATTTATGTCTCCTGCTCAACTATTTCCTGTCTTTTCTCCCCAAGAGCTCAGTTGGCTCCTTGATTTAACAGAAAGGTTTAAATAAGAAGAAACCCTAATCTGCTCATCCTTTTTTCCTTAGGGCTAGCTTGTGTACAGGAGCTATTAATCTGAAAGTTTTATCTACGATTTCTAAAAACACTTCCTATGTAATATGAAAATAACATAACCTGAAAGTACTAAAAGTGATTGTCATTTTTTTTTCCCATGAGAACATAAGTCATAAAAGAATTCTCATACAAATCTGCTGATGTTCAGTGGCCAATCAAGTGTGAGAGTGCACATCTTAATTTGAGCTTCTGTTCCTTTTACACTCCTCAGCACCAAGTGGGTGGACTTGCTTGAAATAGCTGGGGTTATGGGAAGAGATTCAGGTAAAAATACATTGGAAACATGCTGCTTTGTAGCAGTACTGAAATGGATCATCTCTTGTCATGTATTTGCATAACCTTTTTGTGTTTCAAAGTTCTTTGCAATGTTTAACCTCATTGGACTTTTGCCCAGGAGTCATTTTCAACCAGGAGTGATTGGAGATTGCTCTTTGGATTGAATCCTTTGTCAATTTAATCACTGGAGCACATAACCAAATTCCACCTATAAAAATGGAAGTAACTGATTTGCAATGAAGAAGCCATTCACATAATGTAGTAGAACCTAAAGAAGACAGTGATAGGACTTGTTTCATAAACAAAAGTAGATTTCTGCCATGAATGAGAAAGTAATATGTTTAGAAGCTATTTAGTAAAATGTATTAGGTGAGCAGGAAAAATAGGGGAGCATACAATAGACAGAGGTGTCACAATGATTGTAACACGTCCCTGCTCTTTTCTTCTCTCACAGAGGAAGGTATCATAGCTGTAAAAATATTTTTTTACATTTTACTCATAGAGCAATAACAAATTCTTCCCTGAATATTTTATCCATCATTCTTAGGTCCATTAATTTTCATCATATCACAGATGCAAAATGCAGAATTGTTATTGGAACATTACTAAGGGGGCAGGTCTAGAGGTGGGTCCTCGTTTACAATTAATCGTCTGTCATATTCCTTCCAATGACAGGAGAAACAGTAAGAGGAAGACACTTGCGGCAACGAAGGGGGCGGGGCCTCCCAGCTGTGCGGTTCCACCCTCCACCACCTATGTCGTCAGGACCCATGGCAGCCTGGAGGTGTAGGACTCCAGCTCACTCTCACCGGTTTTCGAGAGACCCCGTGGGGGAGCAAAATCCAGATTAATGTGCATTGAAAAGGAAAATGTCCTTTACCACATTTTTCCCTGACCTTTGCACAGTTAAACAAAAGTATCTTTTCACTGGGCTTTTTTTTTTTTTTTTTTTACTTCATGTCAGGTTTGTAAATGGAGGAAAAAACATTTTTGCGGCAGAAGGAAGAGTTGATGCTGCAAGTGAACCTTGACGGAGACTCACACAGAGGTGGCTCTAGGCAGGCTTCTCTCCTCCTCCCCATCCACATTGCCCAGAAACCTGGGGCAGAATAACTGGTGGGATATTGCATCTACAGGAAAGTTGAGTGTAGTTTTAAAATGCCAGTAAGACAAACAATAGAGGGTTATTTTATCTCATTTGATTTTGCTCAGAAATGCTTTATATGCCAAAGCTTTGTGGCAGAAATGGGTGAGTGGGAGGAAATCAAACTTGTGAAAAGTTGACCTTGAACAAAGGAAACATGAAAAGCTTCTTGTTTTCTGCTATACTGAATGGTTTTTCAGGGACAAAGCCAAATCAATTGACAAGAGGTATGTGGATAACACAGATGCAAAAGAATTTCCTCCCCTCCACAAGGGTTCTTCTAGTCTATTTCCTTTCCCCAGACCCCCTTCTGGCTAAACTACCCCAAGAATCTGCTAGCAGGGACACTTTGCTTTCCCTTTGTTCTGAGAACTCTGAGCTGGCCTAAAGGACCAAGTCACTCCCCAGTGGCCTGATGGCTCCCTTTTTTTCTGCCCTTCTTCACTCTTGAACTTGGACAGAGTGTACGGTCACTTTCTTCTGATGGCGGGTTTAGGAAAGAATAAGTAATGAATGAAGGTCTTCATGTATGGAAGCAGAGAAACAAGAAGGTTAAGAATTTTAAAAATAATGGTCCTAAATACAAATTCTGTTGATCTGAGAGAACGTAGTCAAGAAAAGGACTGACTGGGCAGGGCTGCCAGAAGCAGAGGGGGATCCCACTGTGGCCGGAGTAGGCTAGGCATGGAGCCTGTCCCACCTGCTGGCCTCACCTGCGATTTGTGTTGGTCCCTGCCTGACAGAGCAACCGAAAGCTAGACAGGGCTCCAGGGGCAGCATCCTGAAAAGAGGTGGAAAAAAGTAAGAAATCCTGAGCAGTATTAGGAGTAAAAGCAGTCTCTTTTTGAACAGAAAAGCTTCCAGCTTTGTTTTATTAGAAGAAAGCCAAAAAGGAAAAGGAATTACAATTCAGCTTTTTCTTCCTTCCACTCCTTCCCTTCCCTTTTGTCTTTCAATTTTTTGGGGAATAGAGTAAGGTATTATTTTCTTAGTTGGAAAGAAGTTAGAAGGAAGTCTAATATAGTTGACCTTCAGAATTCTGTTTTACTGTCCATTTCTATGGAATCTTATTCTTTAAAAACATAGAGATTTTTGGTGATTCAATTGGTTTATTTGATGTTTGGATGTATGGATATGAGTTTGTATCTATCTCCTGCTATGTTCTGAATATGTCCCCTCCAGAATTTAGGGTTGAAACTGAATGGGAAATGTGATGCTATTAAAGTAAGGCCATTAAGAGATGATTAGGTCATGAGGACTCTTCCCCTTGTGACTGGGATTACATGTCCTTATTAAAGGGCTTGGCTAAGAAATTGCTCTCCTTTGCCTTCCACCTGCTGGTATTTGGAGACACAGCTCTCATCAGCAGAACCCGCCAATGCTTTGGCCATAGACTTCTAGAAATAGAGAAAATAATTTTCTGTTCTTTATAAATTATCTAGTTTGTGGTATTTTATTATAGCAGCACAAAACAGACTAAGACATCTCCTTAATCAGAGTCAGCACAAGATATTTCAATTGAAAATTCCTTTTGGTCATGAAATGTTTCTGGAACTATTAGGAGAACCTTGGCAATAAAGGTAATATTGTGATGACCTCAGCTTCTGTGGCTCTTTCATAAACACTCAAGTTAGTGGTCATATCAGGAGAAGAAAAGAAGCTGTAACCACAAAACATTATTGCAGCTGCAGCCCAAAGCGCCTTATACAAATCACAATCATTCATAGTGTTATGTCCAACTATCACTTTTTGGGTTGCTAGGAGATATAAGTGAGGATTATTTAATTTGATAAAATCCATTTTCTGTGAATGATTATTTACTAAATTAGAAATTTGTTTGTTTTTATTCTCTGTCATTTAAATAATTCACATTACCAGCACATCTTTAAAAAATTAAATTGGACATTCTTTGAGCTAATTAACAAGGAGGAATTGCTTGATAGAGTAGAAATAGAGATTCAATTGTTTTCTCTTTTTAAACCTTGGTATCTTTTTATAGGGAATGATTCTGCCAAATTGGGTCAGCATGCTCTCATTTTTCCCCTATAAGGTAACATTAATCAGATTCTGATTAGTGTTTTCAGCTTGTCAGAAGTGAATAGAAGTTTTAAAAAGAGTTTAGGAGAATTCATAATCTCTAGCTTGGGAAATTGAGTAAACACATTAATTTTGGAAAGTTAGTCACCAGGGTGATGTGTTGGGTAGGGGATTTAACTGCATTGTGCTAAAAATAGCTCGTTTAGAAGCTCAAAGATACATGGCGGTGCTTTAGCACTACCTTGTAGTTATTTCCCTTTCCCTCAAAATTTGTACTTTTAACATACATTGGAATTACCAGTTTTACAGGAAGTTCTGAATAAAAGGTTTATCATGATGTAGTAAAATAAAATACAATACTTAAAGTAATCAATTATTAAGGATGAAATTATTTACACTTTTACTGATGTACCTATCTACTTGATGATGTATAGTTTAAGTCAGTATAAAATCCAGATTTTTTTCTTATTTCCTTAAGTTATAAAATTATAATTTACCTTTATAGACCATTGAGAATGTCAGCAAGTGTATTATGACTCTTTAAGGCAGTTTTGCATATATTTAGATTGAACATTAGCCTGAAATCATGAAGCAATTCCTCACTGATGATAGTAAGTCAGTAGTCATGCCACATTAGAAAAACAAAAACAAAAACAAAAACAAAAACAAGCCAGATATTGTGGTGAGTAGCTATAACCCCTGCTAATCAGAAGGCTGAGTCAGGAGGCTTCCAAGTTCCAGGCCAGTCTAGGCAATTTAGAGGGGTATCAAAGTGAAAACATGAAAAAAGGCTTGGGATGTGGCTCAGGAGTAGGGTGCTTGCCTAGCATGCTCAAAACCCTAAGTTCATCCATAGTGCTCCAAAACAAACAAACAAAACAAAAATCCCCAGAAGTTTGAACTTACAAAATGGTGGGAAATGGATTCTCAATGTATTCCTCAGTTACAGGCAACTTAAAAAGACATTTTTCTTGTGCTAAAGGTAGTTTATATATTTCACCAAACTATTACTTCTTCCTTTCACTAAACAGTAAAGAAAATCACAAATACCAGGGGTTGAACAGAGGTGATTAAAACCTACACATCACAACTTAATCTTAAGAAATCTTATTATATTATATGTCATTTTAAAAGTTTTGCTGTCACCCCTGAATTAAACGGAAAGAATTTAAGATACTATTATATTGATGAGGGGTATAAATTGATTGAGCCAATTGAAATTGTGGATATGGTACTAATTAGAATGGTCATAATTATAAAGAAATGCTTTCATCATTTATTACTTATTTGAAACACTCTGTGAGGGCCATTCTGTTTAGCTGCTTCCATACTCTAGTATATTAGTGTGCAGTCCTCATTGTTGTTTTGCATGAGCCCTGATAGGTGTGTATTCAGTGCCCTTGGTTTTAACAGCTGCATTTCACCATTTGTTCAATGCTAAACACACATTAGAAGACATATCTTGGAGAGTAACATAAATAAGACAAGGTGAAGGTGGATGCAGTTTTGTGAAGGCATTATTCGCTGGGAATTCTCTGGTTCTGTCAGCACATAGCTGCTTCAGCACCAGTGATTTCCATGCACATTCACAGTCTGCATTATGACTCACAGTACAGAGATTAAACAAACAAAAAAGGCTTCTTTCATAATTTGCTTTTGGAAGTGACTAAAAAAGTCTGCCAAGTACTTCTTCCTCATATTTGCCACACTTATATCAAGAGGTGTTGCACAATATGAACATTAGTGGTTCAATCCAAGTGTAAAGAGAGAGATGTAGTAGCATGATTTTAACCATCAAAACAGTGATATCACGTGACATCTCACAATCACTTACCACAGAAGCCTTGCCAATTTTCCAATATGCTTTCTCTCCGAGGAGGATACTTTTTTGTTTAATTAGCGGATGGCTTTGCTTTTTTTAATATTCACATGAACATTACAACTTTAGATGACATTTTCATAGTTTCGAAGTTCTTTTTCTCTCCTGGTAGTGACAATGTCAAAAATCTCACACCATAAAGCTATATTTAGGATTTGTAATGTACAAAACTTAGAAAGTTTACAGTATTCCCCTGAGAAATTCCAGAGGAAAGCCTGCATGGTTTCATGCCTTTCAGTGGGTCATAAGCACCAAGTAAATGCTAGGCACGAGTTGTTCATGTGGGCTGTGAGTGATGCAGAAAGATGGTATAAACTGAAGTTGTAGTAGAGAGTAAAAAATGCACTGAGAGAAGTAACAGCAACTTTACCAGCCTGGGAAGACCAGGAGAGATTTTTCTAAAGGATTACCTCTTACACTACAAGAAGTAAGGAAGAAAAGAGGGGTGGAATCCACACATTTTGAAGATTTCATGAAGAAAAATTGCATGCTGATGACTTCTAGCTATTTTGTGAGGTGGGTGTGTTCCAGTATTTTTGTTTAAGGGGATTGGAGGAATAAAAGTTTGTCAAAGTTAAAAACATTTGAAACAATTTTGTTAAGGCAAGGAAACATGCCAAGAGCCCAAAGAAATGGAGAAATTTACCTTTTCCCTATTCATGTACCTCAAATGCCCATAGAAACTGTTTATTAAGTTTATAGGAAATGAACAGCTGAAAAGATGATTACCATAAAATGTTGGAGTGACTATTAGTTGTTTTGTTTGTTTGTTTTCGACACAGGGTCTCTCTATGTTTTCTAGGATGGCCTTGGACTCACTATGTAGCAGGATGGCCTTAAACTTGCTGTGGCCCTCCTGCCTCAGCCTCTAGAGTGCTGGGATTACAGGCCTTTGTGATCACACCTGGCAAATTGACTCTTCATTGCAAATCACAAAATTATGATGGTATAATTAATATACTTTATTTTATGTGTGATCTTATCCAATAAGACTCAGCCACTAAATAGAAGCAGGTCTGCAAGAGGAAGACTTGGCATTTGTCCAGGAAGGAAGGATGAAAGTAGAATGGGACAAGGGTATTTAGGATTGTGTTTAAGGAATGGACCATTAAATCTATCATGGGGAGAGAGGAACAAATACCAAAGGGTGCTGGTGGAGAGGACTAGAGATTTTGAAGAATTAGCAACTGGAGAACATAAATTAGAAGGTGTGGAGACTGAGATCAGAGAGGAGAGCCATACTTTTGAATACAGGACAGCTCCTGGTGGTAAGGTCTATGCTGTGACAATAACAAGAGTGACGCAGTATTTCTGAATCTTCTGCCACTTTTTGTCCACTTTTTTTTTTCTTTTTTTTTTCCGTCCAAATTCTTTTGACATGTTAAAAGCAGCTTTTTCTCCCATCTAGCCCACTATATATGTATTCATTCTTTTATGTCTCAGGTTCTCCATCTGAAAAGGGGTAAAAATATCCATTTCAAAAAAAAAAGAGAGAGAAAGAAAAAAAATCTTAGAAAATCTACTCTGGAGTTCAGTGCATCAAGATTATGACTGAGATGATCCCGACACAAGGTGATATAATCCAGCTAAAGGCAGGGCACTCTGAGGCCTTTTATGCCAGGTGGGAACCAACATCTTTTCCTGTGGAGCTCAAGTTCATGGTGCCAGTTGTTCAGTCCTCTCAGCTAATACATTAGCCCACCTATTGCAAGAGTGAATCTTGTTTCTTGATCCATTCTACCAGTCTGTTTTTTTGATTGGTGAATTGAGGTCGCTTACATTAATAGTTATGACTGATATGTACTGACTTATCCTTGCCATGTTATTTTCTTGTTGGTTTCCTTTTGTTCCCTTCTGTTTAATTGCTTGCCTTGCCTGGTGGATTCATTCTGTTGGGGTTTATGGAGTTATAAGCTTCATTATCTCTTTCTATAATATTCTTCATAATGTTTTGAAGTGCTGTTTTTGTGATCATAAATTTCTTCATGTGTTCTTTGTTGCGGGAATATTTTATTTCTCCATCAATTTTGAAAGCTAGTTTTGTAGGGTACATCAATCTGGACTGGAGCTTGTTTTCTTTTAGGACTTGAAGTACTTCATTGCAAGCTTTCCTTGACTTAACGATTTGTGTTAAGAAGTCTGCTGTGATTCTGATGGGCTTTCTTTTGTAGGTGATTTATTTCTTTTCTCTAACAGCTTTTAATATTCTGTTCTTGTGTTGAATTTCTGGAATTCTGACTATTATTTACCATGATGTAGTTTTTTAAAAAATTGTGGATAATTGGAGTTCTATATGCCTCACTTATCTGTATGTCAAGTTCTTTTTTCATACTTGGGAAGTTTTCTGCCATCACTTCTGTGAATAAGTTTTTATTTTATATCATTTGTGCTATCTCCTGCTTTTTCATTGATCAACTTTGTGTTATTCTTTTCATCATCTAGCAGCTCTTGGATAGCTTTATCATGGTCTTGCTATTTTTAAGAAATCTTTCTTTTCATCATCACTAATCACAAATGTGTCTTCTAGATCTGATATTCTGTCCTTGCAGCATCAGTTCATTCTGCGGAGTATACTTTCAATAGATAATTTAATCTCCTGGATACCTGTTGGAATCTGTTTCATGGATTCCATTTCTTTCCTGTGTTGGGCATTCACAGTTTCCATCCTTTTTCTAAGCTCCTCTATTGTTTATAAATCTGTATCTACTCTAGATTTACTAATCATATCTTTCATTATGGTCATCATGTCTATAGTTATCTGAGAAATTATATCTGATATGATTTTTTTCTAGGTTCTAATTTTCTTTGTGACTTCCACTGTTACTACTTCTGAGAGTCCAGGTGGGTGGCTTTTGAATTGCTCCACTTCATTTCTCCCAGGTTTGCCTTTGGCAAATTGGCAATCTGACATTCTGTCTTGCTTTTGTGTCTTCACATTTCCTTCTTCTTTTTTTTTTTTTTTAGTTTAATTTCTGCAGTGATGCTTGTAAATTCCTTATGGTAGGTAGTTTTAGTGCTGGTATTGAGAACCCTTAGGAAATGACTACTTCTTAGAGATGTCTTCCAGGTGTAGCTGGCTTTTGGGTTTTGAGTCTGCTGCAAGATCATACCTCTAATTTATTGGGGATGAGAAGTTGTTGCCTGTATACAGCTGGTAGGAACATAATTAGTACTATGAAAATCAGTATAGAGGTTCATCAGAAAACTAAAAATAGGAGTAGGAAAATTTCCAGTGATACCACTCCTGATTATAAACCAGAAAAAATCAAAGCCAGTATACAATAGAGAAACTTTATCCTTATCACAGAACTATTCACAATAGTCATGGCATGAAATTAGCCTAAATTTGTATCAATAGGTACATGGATAAAGACAATGTGATTTATATACAGAATGGGGTATTATTCATGTATAAAGAACTAAAATTGTTGGACTAAAGCTCACTTTCTAAAATACGTCCTTAACAGGAAAGCACTTCTGTTTTAAATAGCTGGGTGTTTTTTTTTTTTTCAGATTATTAAACACAGGTAATACTTTCAAGAAGTACTTTGAATGGTTATTTTGAAAATGGTAGAAGTAATACCTTTAAGTATTTTTACAGTTTGGGCAATATTATAAATTTTTAGCTATGTTTCTCATATAGTATATTTTTTAACCGTAAGAAATTCTCAATGATAAAGTGAAATTAGACCAATTTGAGTGGATGCAGCTAAAAAACATCTAAATTTTAGGAGGAATATTGGGTTGAAAGTAATATACATAGTATTTATGCAAAATGTCACCTTTTCCCTAAGTGTATTATAATTTTTATTAAAGCATTCCAAATTATATATGTGTATGTATTTACACACACACACACATACACAGAATAGCTATACTTTAATAATATTAAATATGACTTCTCTTTATTTGTTAAGTTTATGCAAAAAGGCCAGTGATTTAAAATCAGATATGTCACTTCAAAGTCACTGTGAGTGCATAAAAATGTATAGGCAACTAAACATAATTTTGGAAATGATAACAATTTGTACTTATTGGCTGTAAATCTTAGACATTAGTGTGGCCTCATGCAAAGAATAAAATGTATATACTTCTTAATATTGGCACTTAACTTTTAGAACTCCTTCATCTAAAACCAAATGCATGTTATTTCAGTATTTTAAGAGAAAGGTATTTTGAATTAATATATCAGTTTAAGGAGCAATCTCAAAATAGTTTTATGAGGAAAAATATTTTGACAATTGAGCTCAAAATTCAATTTAGCAGAGTTTGTCATTGTGTTTCCATACTATGACTGAAATATATTGGGAAAATCTTTATATCAAGTCTGGTAGATCTAAAGACCCTGTAATTGAGTGTGACTCTAAAGAAAAGAAAAAGATGAATGAAATTCTGAGACTGTAATTTATTTATTTTGGGAGGGTGCAGTGGGCTTTATTGGTGATACATGTTGAGCCAGCACTCCCTAGGCTCCTCCCCTTCTCCAAGGATCTGGGAAGGAAGTCGTGAGAAGGAGAGATTCTCAGTGTGTTTGGGCTCAGTACACAGCCCAGGCCTCTCCCTCCGTAGTCTTGCTGGGGCAGTGGTCTGGGGTCCTCACTTTTTGGAGCTCATGTGGCCCATCAGGTCCACCACCCTGTTGCTGTAGCTGAACTCATCATTATACTAGGAAATGAGTACCCATTCAGGGCAATGCCAGCCCCAGCATCAAAGGTGGTAGAATGCCTGGTCTTTGGTGTAGCCCAGAATGCCTTTCACGGGGCCCTCAAATGCCTGCATCACCACCTTCCTGATGTCACTGTATTTGGCTAGTTTCTCCAGGTGGCAGGTCAGATCCACCAACCAACACATTTGGCTGGGCATGCAGAAGGCCATGCCTGTGAGCTTCCCATTCAGCTCGAGATGACCTTGCTCACAGCCTTGGTGGCACCAATGGATGCAGGGATGATGTTCTGGGCAGCTCCATGGCCATCATGCCAATTTCTTAGAGAAGTTGCCCACAGTCTTCTGGGTGGCAGTGATGGCATAGACTATGGTCATGAGTCCCTCCACTGTCCACAGTTGTCATGGTGACCTTGGCCAGGGTGGCCAGTGGTGCAGGAAGCATTGCTGACAATCTTGAGGGAGTAGTCATGCTTCTCACGATTCACACCCATCACTAACTTGGTGCCATCCATAGAAGAGGCAGAGATGATGACCCTTTCGGCTCCACCTTTCAAGTGAATTCTAGTCTTCTCCATAGTGGAGAAGATGCCAGGGTACCCCATCATATACTTGGTGCCAGCATCGGCCCACTTGAGGTTGGTGGGATCTCATTCCTGGAAGGTGGAGATGGCCTTTCTGTTGATGATGAGTTTCCTGTTGTAGGCCTTGATGGAATTTGACATGGGTAGAATTATACTAGAACATGTAGACAATGTAGTTGAGGTCAATGAAGGGGTCATTGATGGCCACAATATCCACTGTGTCAGTGTTGAAAGCAGCCCTGGTGACTAGGTGCCCAGTATGGAGCCCAACAGGCCCAATACCTTCACCATCGTGTCTCAGATGAGTCTGACTGTCCAGCATGCAGGACCAGAGAGTCCTGAGGTTGTAATTTATCCAGGCTTTGAAATCATGTGCCATTTCTTTATTATTAATCCCCTTTGTTTTTCAAACATAAAAACAAAATTAGTCTTACAAGCAATGAGAAAGGTGCTTCTACTATATTCCATTCTTTGAAATTCTTACATTGCATTGGAACTGCTTTGTGATATATTTTTATTTAGAATTTCTCTTACTTGTTGGAATATGAGGTACTGTAATAAAGGTCTGCCTACTTTCAAAGTACTTTTCTTTCTAAAGAGTTACTGTAGATTCAGATATCATCTCTAGATGAGAAATCAATTAATACTATAAAATATAAATTCTAGGCCTTACTTCTCTTTTATGTTTTAAAAGAAACAAATGCCCCCCTTTCACATGAGAATATGTCAAAACAATATAGCATATGGTGAACATTTAATATAGAAGCTTCTTGAGGTAGATGTGAGGAACTTTACAGTGGACCCCTGAAATTCATGGAGGTTATGTTCCTAGAGCACCTACACATTGTAAAAAACTGCAAATTTCAAATATGGTCAGAAAAATGTCTATTTTTGTAGTTTAAACCCTAAATATGCTATGTTTCCTGTAGTTATGTAATTTAATTTAATAAAATACTGTATTAATAAAGCCTTGGTAGGTGCAGGACATTTTGGTGGCATCTTAGGGGTTTAAGAAGAATAAAATTGAAGAAAAGGTCCAAAGAGGTAGGGGAAGTGGGAGGGGAAGGGGAAAGAAAAGAGTTACTTCTGATGTGCTTAATGTTTGAAAAGCTAAGAGACTATAATTACTGAACTTTAGGTTTGGTGAGAAATACACATTTTTTGTTCTTTATAACACATCCAGTCTATGGCATTATGTTATAGCAGCCCAAAGGGCCTAAGATAGAGTAAGGTGGTACAAGTACCAAAGTAAAGAATTAAAGTTAGTGAGTTATAAAGGGCTCATACTATATTGGCCTGTCTAAGATATGTTTCAAATGTTGTTCAAGTAGTATTTACTAGGCAGCAGTTGTAGTGAGCCTGTACTTTGAATGAGATGCTGAGCTAGAAATATAGGTTACAGAGTATCATAGGTGTATATCACATCAACCAGTTTGCTTTTCTTGAATAAAAGAGATCTAATAAAAGAATAATTACAAAGTAAAAACAGGTAGAGGAAAATGATCCCATGGATTTCAACTAAGAAGTAGCTGGAGAGTTAGGAGGGAAAGCAGAGAAAGAAGCTCAGACCCAGGAGAAATTCCAGATAGAGAAGGTTGATTTTTTTCTAGTGCTGCAAATAAAATATTCATTGAGGTTGCAAATACAGTATCATTGGCTTATAAGTCAGTTTTCTGCCACTGTCACAAAATACCTAAGACAAACAACTAAAAAGGTATACTTGTTTATTTGGGCTAATGACTTCAGATGCTTCAGTTCATGGTCAGTTGCCTCATGGCTTTTTGTCTTGTGGTGAGTCAGAACATGATGGTAAAGAACACGGTGGAGAAAAGCAACACACTTCATTGTGGTGATGAAACAATGAAAGAGAAGGAAGCAGTGTACCAACATTCACTTTAAAGGTACACCCCCAGTGACCTAACTTCCTTCCATGAGTCCCCACCTCTTAACAGTTCCACACTTCCCAATGATAACCCCACAGGCTGATCTGTGGTCATGTGGTGACCACATCTTTGTTTACCATAAGGATCTTGGAGGTACATTTAAGATCCAAACCACATCAATTGTTAATCATAAAAATAATATTTTCAATGAAGAGGTTGAGTCAACAGCAAAATTTGAGTATTTCATGAATGAATAAAAACGCAATAATAGGAACATCATTGTGGTTGCTTTCAACTCTTTAATATAAATAGAGCAAATTATAAGAAGGCTTGGAGTTGATGCAGGACTTGTTTTGTAAGATAGCTCAAACTTAGACAAGTTTATAGACTGATGGGAGAAAAGGCAATTTAAAGAAAAAGAAAAAAAAGGAGAGAGAATAATGAAAGGGTGAGATTAATACAGAAGAATGAATGAGACTCATAGGACATATTGAGAAAGTAACCATGGACCAGGTGGGCAGAGTGAATATGAATGGAGCTAAGTTATTACTAAGAAAAGAGGAGTGGCAGAAGTTGAAGTAGTTCTGTTTAGGTGATTTATTGATAAAGTGTAATGTCAAGTTTGTAGTCAAACAGAAGGATAGTTCTAGGTAAAAAATGTCACCATTTCTTGTCACAAGGAGATGAAAAGAAGAATTTCATCTAATTGATAAAAAATAAAGCCAAGTAATAGGACCATTTTCCACAAAGATTAAAGCCAAGAGGCTTACCTGAAAATTGAGAGTGGAAGTGACAAAGAGTACTGCCTAACAATTATGACAGCTGCTATTTACCAAGTACTTCCTACACGTCAACCATTCTACTAAACACCAGAATGCTTTAATTTCTTTAATAATCCTATTTAGTAGATAATACTCTCCACATTTTGGTGTTGAGATAATTGAGGCTCATAAATGTTAAATGACTTGCCCAAATTTAGACACCTACAAAGTTTCGCAACCAATATTCCAAAACAGTGTCCATATCTCCAATAGTACAATATACTATTTCATCTTGGAAATACTGCCAAGTACTATAATCTTTGAACAAACTAGTTTGATGACAGGTTAGTATCTGTTTTAACTTCAAATTCACACAATTCTACTTTCTAAAACTTTGCTTACTTCAATAAATATTACCCCTCACCTTGAATATAATTAGTCAATAGGGAGAAAATGACTCTTCAAAGTCCTCTTAGAAGATAAAAAATTATAAATCTAAGAATACTGACTTTATTGGAGAGATCTCTCTAAATTAAAAACAAAACAAAGTCAGTGTAATGAATGCTGAGATTGGCTTTCTGTTGTACATTATAGATTAAAATTTGTAAACAGATACACTTGGAAATTTCATAATTCTGAATTCTTTTACTGGCAACATTCTCCTTATACTTTTCAAATTATCTCAGTTCAAAATTTAATAGTAATATTTATTCTGATTTTCTTTGCAAGTAAAGATTTATATTCTCCAGTTAGTTGTCTGAAAGATCTATTGCAGTGATATGAGTTCATAAAATACACAGATTAAAAATTAAATATAAGAATACACATGCATAGATATGCTATTGTATGTGAAATCAGTGTCAATCTTCAAGTAAATTTTATGGCTTATAAAATGAGATCATTAAATTACCTTAGAATTAGAATTCCTGAACTGTCTTCTTTACAATAAGATTTAGTTAAGATTTTTTCTTGATAGAAGAAATTAATAGATCACAGGCTATTAATAAACTTTTGAACAAAAAAGCTTTCTATATTAATTCCCCCAAAGAAATATAGCCTCAAGAACAAACCCTAACTCCAACTTATTTTTAAAGACAAAACACATGGAGAGTTTCATCAATATCAGAACTAATATAAAGCCATGACACAACAGCAAATAAAGTAAGATCACAGCATCTCACCTTTCAATCTAGCAAATATGTAGGCAACAAATTATTTTAACCATGATCTCAAAAGCAACAAAGTGAGATAAATCCTCACATTATTTAACCATGTTTACAAGTGAGTACGACATTCTTTGTTAACACTGGGAGGCCAACATGTGTTCTAGGAACTGTTTGTGAATCTGTCCACCTGATTAGTTTGTGCTCTCTGTAATAACCCTGATAACACTGAACATATGTTGTGGGCAAAAGCTGTCAAGCCAAAAAAAAAAAAAAAAGGAGTCATTGCCATCTACCTCTGTCACTTTTATACGCATTACTTATGTGGTTACTGAATAAAGTGGTGAAAAACTTGCATTATTATACTTTTTGTATTTTCACATGTAATAAAAATAGTTTGATGAATTTGAAATGACTAGAAAAAAATCATAAAAAATGACCACTCATTTTACTCAATTTAAATTCATAGCCTAGAACACTATGGCTAATAATTAGCTGTAGCTAATGAAACAAGGCGTATGTAATTGACAAGACTGTACCAGAGAGGCACACTCTATCATTTTCAGATACAGTACATTGCATACACCAGAATGTTATGAAAAGGAGGGAGCTTGAAGTAAGCAGAATCTACAAAGGAAAGGGTGAAAAAAGTCTTTCTGTTTAGAAACACATAATAGCTTTAATAGATTATGTGATTTTTAAATGTGCCTGACAGTTTTATTAATGTGTTTAAGTAAATGTTTACCTACCCGATATCATTCTCCAATAGCTTTTGCTAAAAGTTCTCCATTAACCACATCTTAACTTTGCATTTTACAATCTGACAAATAAAAATTTCCAGACTAGCATCTTGTGCACACAGGTTTACTCAAGCACAACTCCTGTCGTCACCTGGGACTGCTGAGTTCTCGGTACAGCTGGTTTGTTGCAAATCAATCACAGTGATTTTTCTAAGGATTATGAACTGCACTTTAAGAATGTACTCTTATGTCTTAATTTGACTTTGCTAAAATTCCCCTGGATTATGGAAACAGTTTAGGGTTTTATTACAAGCACGAGATGAGCCTTATTAACCGGGTGGGATATTTATTATTCAAGTCATGTCCACACTTCATTAGAAGATCTATTATTAATAACTTACTCATACTCAGCTCTGATGTTATAACATCTGAATCTAAACATCACTATCAAGCATAAGATGGGAGGAATAAATTTCTCCAATCCTTAGATTAGGCTATCCCGCGGAAACAAAACTAGGTGAAAAGTGACTGAATTATTTAAAAACTGATTTTGGATAATACTATATCATTCATCTTTGCAAAAAACGATTCTATATTAAATTGTGTCAGTTTCCTTAAAGACTTTAAAATGCAGAGTTTGCTTTGAATACGGTAGGCTAACAAAATATTAGGATAATAAAAAATGCATCTCTAAATATTTTAGAAAGTATACAAGTAACAGCACAGATTTTTTCCTCCAACTTATATCTTCTACATTAAGTAAACAAGAAAAAAATTAAAAATGGATATATTCCAAAGAAACAATGGCACAGTATTCAGGATACACAAAGAGCATAGAATCTGAAGTTCATAGCAATGCAGGAGAATCTTTTGATTTTACAACCAGACAGGGCTGTAAGAGACAATATGTGGAACAAGGAAATTACAGAGCACTTAGGGTCAGTAGTCATCTGCCTCAAAGAATTAAGCACCAGTATTTACAAAGAATCTTTGTTCTTTTCCTTTCATCTATTGTCTTTCCTTACATCTATTGTGTAGTAAGAAATCTCTGTGAGGATGCCAACTAAAGCAAATGGAATGCTTTCCAAAGCTTCTGAATTCACATCCTTGACCTAAATTTCATATGAAACCATCTTCATAAAATTTTATTACAGTTTAGTGGTAATTTTAATTGCACATCCTGTTCCAGTGTAACGTACAGGCAGAATAATTCCTTTTTAGGCTTTATTAACATGTCTTTAAAGAAAAACACCAGGAAGGGATTATTTACTATAGACTTAATGATTACAGTTAATGAATACCACCACATGTCAAAAGAATTTCATAGGTCAACACATCTAAGAAATCATTTTGACATTATTACATTTATAAACATAAAAATAAAGTACTGTACAGACTATTAATTTACATCCTAAGTGTGAAAATAATACATTTAAATCAAATGTTACATCTTTAAATGGTTATAAAGCATTTTTAAAATAACAAGATCTGTAGATACATTTACATTCTCCTTGAGCTGAGCTAAACAAAGTTCATACTGTGAATATATTTTAATCTGAAGAGTGAACAAGTGGCAATGACCTCATGAGCCTGCTCAATATCCTGTGACCCAGGAAAAAGGGCTTGAGAAACTGGAATTCAAGGTTCTTCATGATTCATGGGAAGCCAAGGATAGCAGTTGAGCAATTTCATCATCTTTGAAAGCAAAATATACCCACGGAAGCTATTTCGAATGAGTAATTTAGTGACTTTTGCTAGGTCCATTTATTCTTTTGGGTTATTAAGAAATCAATTGGTAAGTAGCCACTGTGGTATAATAAAATTTTCTTTTACAGCTTTTTGTTAAATGTCAACATTTATATTAGTTTTCATCATTATGATCTTTCTTTTTCAGTATAAAACTGTCAGAGAATTAATTATCACAGACTTCAGTTTTACTCTTGGACCACGAATTCAAGAAACTGATTGCACCAACCATGGTGACAGGAATACATAAAAATATGACATTTTCTATTCTTTCAGTAAAGCAAAGATGTTGAAAACTTGGCAACAATCATGGAAAATTATAATTAAAATTTTTATCTTTTTAAATTGTGATTAACATTGTTCATATGGAATTAAAATTATTAATGTGTGTAGGATGAATATTGTAGAGACAATATTCAATTGTTTAATGTTATCGATAATTTCTTTAGTGGAATTAGTATCTTTTACTAGAAATCCACTCAAACTGTCTTTGGCATCAGGATATAATCGATACTTTTTGCACTTTACCTCCCTCCCACACACAATGTTTCCTCTTCAAAATAATATTAACTTCTATTTCTGTATTGTAGTCTTCATTTATACTTTAACATTTATTGCTGTTTTTGACTTACCTTCTTTTATGATTTTGTTTTTGAGTGCGTGGCAGGGGAAAGCTGCTCACCTCATGGCTTGTAGGAAACAGATAAGGCAGGAGAACCAGAGAGGAAGGGGCTGGAAACAACACACAGTTCCCAAGGGCCTGCCCTCCTGACTTGCCCCATCCAGTTAGGCCCCTCCTCCTGGTAAGCCCATAAACTATGGAGTACAGCCAGAGTGATCCATCACTTCTTAATGCCCACCAGCTGACAAGCAAGCCTCTAGCTAATGAGCTTCGGTTGGCACTCCAGATCTAAACCCCAACAGTAAGCTGTTTCTTATGAAGCCTTGTCTATTTATTTCTGTCCTGCCTCCTGTTCTTTATAAATCTGAGTGCTTTTCTTTGTCTACAGTTTATTCTTGGGTGCTGAATCCTTGAGACTTCCAGAAATCTGTACATTCTGTTTTCCTTTACAGGATTCTTGTGCAAACATATATTAAAAATTAGGAATAAAACTCAAACACATAACAGATAACAAGGATATAAGGGCTGCATATCAAAGTATAATAGACATAAAATGCATTAATTCAAGGACATTTATAAAAATATTTTGATCAATGTACCACTAAATTACCTCATGAGTTTTCAAACTATAGAAATGTGATGAAAACAGGAAAGGACAACTAAAAGTCAATTCAATAATGTTCATCAACTTTAGAAATGAGGCTGCTAAGGAGTCACTTTGGGCAAGCAGGGACAAATTTGGAAGTTTAGGGACCTTCTCCACGTGCTCTCATTGCCCTGCTGCCTGGACATGGCAAACCCATGGCGACTCCAGCAACATGATCCAGTCCCATCTCGCCTTATGCAAAAGAGAACTGCAGTTTTTCTTTCTCTAGACTATGTATTTCATTGGTTTGCTTTGAACTCTATAGTGATATACAAGATAAAGATATTTTTTGAGAAAACAGAACAAAATGAAAAATAATGATCATCCCATAGCTAACCTCTATTTCTTTGAGGTAAATATAGTGGAATGGCTTTCTTTTAAATTAGCTGTACTTACCATTATTGCTTTATATTATATTTTTTTACATGTATACACTTTATTTCTTGATTTATCTACTCAAAAATACGATTTTGCTCTCTTTTGGAAAAGAGGAGAAATTTAACTCGTACAATTTTTACTTTTTATTTTTTGGTACCAGGAATTGAACTTGGGTTTTTACGCTTGCCGGCAGGCGACAAAACCACTGAGCTAAATCTCTGGCCCACATACAATTTTTGATACTTCCTCCAATTCTCCAATTTTTGTTTTTTTATTTATATAATTATTACTTTCTTCTAGTGTCTTATTTTTATTAATTCATATACTAATGTTTGATTAATACACAGTAAGGAGGTACCTTCCTGTTATGACATATAAAAAAATTAAATAATATCCATTATGTCTTCTATGTTCATTTTTGAAACTCATTTTTTATATCATCAAATCTTCCAAAATTAACTTCTGCTCATATGTAATATAACATTTTTCAACTTTATTTAGAAATTATTTTCTAAAATGTTTGAAACTTATGCACTACATTTAAAATGTATTTTTTCATTGTGCTTTAAGTAACACAGAGCAAAACATAATTTTATGCTATTTAATTTTTGTCAAAGTGTTCCACAATGCATTCAAGTCAACTGGATATTCTTTTAGTTAATGCTAGATTTTTTTATATTCCCTGAATTTTCAGTTTGCTTTTATGATTTGTATTCTATTATACTCTTCTTTATATGAACACATTTTCATTTGCAGGAATATCTCACTGAGGGATGCTTTTGACTGCAGATAAGAAAAAGAAATACTCATTGTGGTTTAAACACAGAAGGGTGTGATATCTCTTGCATAAAACATTTGGAGCTAAAATGGCTAAATAATTGCTTGAAGATCTAGGTTTCTTCTATCTTCCTAATTCGCCATCCTTCTTATGTAGTTTTTATCTTTGTGCTAGTATGTAATGTGGCTACAATCTAGGAAAAAGCAAAAAAGGAAGAGGCTTCTTCTTGTGGGTCTTTGGTCAGAATTGTGTATAGGCGGTGAATTCTGGCCAAAAGAGAAGCTAGAAAAGCAAGTTTTTATAATCTTTGCTTAGAGGCAAAGCATGTATGGTATCTTCCATGTCCTCCTCTAAAAACTTACTTTACTCGTAGGTTGAATGTATCCTAAACTTTCCAAATTTCCACACACCTGAAGACTTTTGAATTTTATTCTTACTTTTGAATTGATCTTTTTCTGGATATGTTTTTGACTTCAGTGAAGCCCCTTGACACTTAAACTATGCTCCAAATTTTATCTAGGCATCTTATGGTGGGAAGCACAATTCTGGTTTGATTACTTTTTACTTGTGGTAAACATATGACTATCTACTTTTCTAAAATGAATGGTTTTATGACTCTCCCAGTATTTTAAATTTTACCATATTATGTCTAGATTTAGATTTTTTAATACTGGTATACCTTGGCATTAATTAGTTGCTTTAATTTAAATACTCTGATTTTTAATGGCTAGAGATATAATTTGTATACTTAAAGTCCACCATATATAGTGTAGCACATAAGAATTTTCTGCTTCTTCTTTTTTTTTTTTTTTTTGGTACCAGGGATTGAACTAGGGACCTTGTGCTTGTGAAGCATGCAGCGGTATCACTGAGCTAAATCCCTGGCTTTTCTGCTTCTTTTAACTGTAGCTTGCTTCCCATTGATTGACCTTTTTGCAACTATCCTTCCATCCTATTTTACTCAGGCTCTGATAACTGCCTTTCTTACTCCACACATGAATGACATCAGTTGGTTCTTATCCACCTGGCTGACTTCATTTACAGTGACTTCCAGTACCATCCATATTGTCACAAGTGACTGGGCTTCATCCTTTTTTTAAGTTGAAGAGAATTCCACTGTGTTTATTACCATATTTTCTTTATGCATTTGTCAGTTAATGGACAGGTTGTTTCCATTTCTGGGCTATTACAAATGGTCTACAATGAATATGGCAATGCAGACACCTGTTTGACAGACTGATTTCATTTCCCTTCGATATATACCTGCTAGTGAGATTGCTGGACCATATAGCATTCTATTGTCAGTTTTGTTAAGGAACATGCATTTTATTTTCCATAATGGCTGAACTAATTTACATTAGTTGACATGTGTTAAATGTATAGTATATTTTTAGAAAGAAATAATATAAGGCCTCCTGCTTTTTGTGATTTTTTTATTTTCTCAAAATATCTTTGGAAATTCAGAAATTTTTGTCATTCACCTATGTTTTAGTGTGTATCAATACTTCATTTATTTTTATGGCTGAATAATATTCATTGAACATCACATTTTATTTGTTATCCACTGATGTACATTTGGGTTGTTGCTACTACCTCTGCTTATTGTTGAACTACTTTTTCCATTCCTTGAGACATATTTCTCAAGGGTCATGTGATTACTGGATCATGTGATATATTTGCTAACTTTCTAAGAATGTGTCAAACTACTTTCCATAAAGACTATATTAGTTATTTTTCTCTTGTTACTGAGACAAAATATCCAACACCCAAAGAAGATAGGTTTATTTAGCTTACATTTGGTAGAGGTTTCAATCCATAATTGGCTGGCTCCAATGCTGGGTGGTGTGGTGGAGGTGTATCAGTAACCAAGCAAAAGGGACTTTTATGGAGCCGTTCTGCTCCTTTTATCTTATCCAGACTATTTAGGGAGGGTAGCACTCACACCACTAATCCTAGTTCCCTTGAGCCTAGTGTTACACCATGAATCAATTCCAACATCACATACTCTAGATCCAGCCACCTCTGAAAATGCCCCACCTATGGCTGCATGGGAACATCTAGACACAAGCCATAACAGAAACTATACAATTTTATATTCCTATGAGCAATGTATGTGAGAGTTCCAATTTCTCCTTATACTTGTCAATACTTGTTATCTTCCATATTCTGTTCTATGACTGCGACCATCCTTGTGGGTATGAAGTGATATCTTATTGTCATTTTGACTTTCATGTGCTTTTTGGCCATTTGCATCTTATTTGGAAAAATAGTCAAGCTTTTGGCTATTTAAAGCTTGGTTAATACATTTACTGTTGTTGAGCTTTTTCCATAGTTTTAACTGTTACTTTTAGTTGTATAATGCATATTAAATTAATTTTTATGTATTGGGTAAGATAGAGGTAGAAAGTAATTCTTTGGAAATAGTTACCCAGTATTATTTTTTTGAAAAGCTTTATTTCCCTCTTTGAATTGTCTTGGCACCCCAGTTGGAAGTCATTGATCATAAATAGTGTTAGACTTATTTCTAAAATTTCCCTTTTATTCTATTGATCCATATGCCAATCCATATACTAGTACCATGGTGACTTGATTATTGCAGATTTGCAGTACTTTTTGAAATCAAGAAATGATAACAAAAATTTACTCTTCTTTCTTCAAGATTTTTCTTCTGTTTCATTACATTTCTACATGAGTTTTAGGATCAGTCTGTTAATATCTTCATTTAAGTTAACCATGAAATCTTCTCCTTCTTTCCCCTGCTCCTCCTTTTGCTCCTCCTTCTGTTGTCTCCTTCTTAGCTTTATTTTGTTTTCTCTTTTGGAAATCTCTAGTATCCACATTCTGTGTTCTCAAACAAGGTTAGAAGTCTGCTGACATTTTCTTGTTTTTCTTGCTATCGCTTTGCTTTTTCCATGTTCTGGAAGAACATCTCTTAGTGTTCTAGATTTCTTATTCACCCTTCAGTTATTTCTCTTACACTACTAAATACCTCATTATTTTTTAATATTACTGTGAAATTTTTAGGATTTATACTGAGTTGTCTTGTTTTAACATATAGATTTCACATCCTCTTTCATTAAGTGGCAATTCCTTGATTAGTTTAACTTAGTTCCTCTCTTTTGTAGTGTATTTATGAAGACACCTTTAAAAGTTTGGTGATTATTTTTTTGGAAGAGTTTGTCTTGTTGTCAAATCCTGTACCATGGTCTCTGGATATAGTTTCTAAGGACAGGATTTATCCTCTACTAATTTTTGTGAAAAGTATTTGGTTATCTGTGCCATTGTTTTATTTTTGGTTTTAATCTTCTGGTACATTCTAACAGTTTAGTAACCACCAAGGAAATGCTCGGTGTTAATATTTCCTCATTCTCATTTCTGGCCTTTTGAAAATTAATATTGTGGTCAACAATTCAATCAGGACAGGGAAAGGAAAAACTGATGCCATTGATTCTGGCTATGGATTCTCTGTCAATTGCCAAATATTTTGTTATGGTAGCCCTTCCCATTCTATCACCTGTGAGTTTAGAGGGCTTCCACTTCTGTACCAGATGTCTGAGTTCTCATATAAATCAGATCATATCTGCTTTTTAGTTCTCAGGAATTTCTTCTCAGTTTTGGTTCATCAGTGTATTGTATTTCATTTCCTTTATTTGAATTTATCTTAAAAGACATTTTGTTAATTTTAAATTCAGTAACTAAATAAACGGGAAATATTCCGAGTTTATCATTTTAATAAAGATTTTTATATATTTAAATATATATTATGCATTAATTTTCTAATAAGAATCTATTATGCATATATCTGTACTTTTAAATTGCATTTTCTCCATAGACAAACCCATGTATACTACTGTAGGAATGAATATTACCTATGAGTTTAAATATATATTCATGTCTTTGTGGCTGTGTGTATGTGTGAGAAAGAGAGAAAGGGAAAATAGATTATGTATCATAATCATTATGCTTAAACCATCATATTTAGCTGTGATCACTGTATTTAAGTTATTTATGTTAATTTTACATTCAAATATTTTTATTAAATGATACATAAGGTAGTCAAAAGAAGTATTAAAGGAAAAATACAAATGGAATTGGTAAAATTTACAAGCAATACATCTACTGCACAGTAGAAGATAAAAGATTAAAAGTGGTTCACATCCACTTGAAATACTGTTTCAACTTGAATATGGATCTCTCTTGGATATGACAATGTTTTCATATTTCTGTGCATGTAGGTTATCTCTTTACTGTATAACAATATGCCTCTAAGTTTGTATTCTGTCACATGCTTTCAAAATTAGCTGTAATTTTAAACTTGTGTGCTCATTTTCTAAAAATTGTTACTTTTAGGGGAAAGGAAAGAAGGGAAGGGAAAAATTATGAGAAAAGAAAAAAATGGAAAGAAAGTCTATGTAAATAGGGAAGGGTGGAGGGGGTGAAGGGCACACAAGTAATGGGGAAAAAAACAAGAACCAAGATACATCATGTACAGGTACAAACACCCAGTGATAAATGTAAACATATTGTATACCTAAAATGTACCAATAAAATAATTCAAGGAAAAAAATTATTACCTTTTAAAATTAATTTCATTGGTATATTTTAGGTATCCAATATAATGACATTCATGACTGGAAATATGTACCTTTATGTAACCTGTCTTGGTTATTTTTCCCCATTCCCTTCCCTCCCTTCAACCCCTCCACACCTCCCTATTTACAAAGAATTTGTTTCCAATTTTTCACTTTCTCATGTTAATTCTATTCCCTTCTTTCCTTTCCCCTGCCCTTCCCACTTCCCCTTCCACTTTGCTCCTTTAGTTCCTATTTTACATTATCTACTATACTTTTTAGTCCTTATTTATAATTTCAGTTTCTCAAACCAGAGTAACTATTCAGTATTTACACATCTGTCCTATTTATTTCACTTAGGAGTATCATCTCAATGTACATACATTAGATATAAATGTCTCTAATTTCTCATTTTTTATGGCTGAGTAGTACTCCATTTTATTTTATTTTTTAAACCTATTTTCTTTATCCAATCTCCACTTGATGGGCAATTGGGCTGTTTCCAAATTTTAGCAATTACAAACTGTGCTGCTATGAACATGAGTGCACATGTATTGCTGTGGTATGATTCTTTTAATTCTTTTGGGAAGATACCCAGCAGGGGAATAGCTGTGTCAAATGGGACTTCCAGTCCTAGTTATTTGAGATATCTCCATATTGATTTCAACAGTGGTTTCACCAGTCTACAATCCCACCAGCAGTGGAGCAGTGTTCCTCTTTTCCCACAGCCCCACCAGCATTTGTTCTTCATTGATTTCATGATAGCAGCCATTCTTCTGGAGTGAGGTGGAATCTCAGGATTTTTTTCATTTGCATCTCTCAAATGACCAGTGATGTTGAACATCTTGTCATATATTTATTTGGTATTTCTACTTCTTTGTCTGAAAAATGTCTATTCATTTCAGATGCCCATTTTTGGATTGGGTCTTTAAATTTGGGAGGTTCGATTTTTTTAATTCTTTATATATTCTGGATAGTAGACCTTTGTCTGAGGGACAGCTGGTGAAAAATTTTTCCCATATTGTGGATTGTCTCTTCACACTGTTGGTGGTTTCTCTTGCTGTACAAAAGTTTTTAAAGAAGAAGCGATCCCACTTGTTGATTGATTGTGCTAGTTCACATGCAACTGAGGTTTTATTCATAAAATCTTTTCCTATGCCAATGTCTTCAAGGGTTCTACCTAACCTCTCTTTCAGCTGGTTTAAAGTTTTTGTTTTAATATTTCTATCTTTAATCCATTTTGATTTTAGTTTAGTGCATGGTGAGAGATATAGGTCTAGTTTTAATCTTTGGCAAGGTGAAACCAAATATTTCCAGCACCATTTATTAAAGAGGCTATTTTTCCTCAAGTGAGGGTGTTTGGCTCCTTTTTCAAAGATGAGATGGCTGAGTGTCTGGAGTTTTTCTGGATCTTCTAATCTGTTCCCCTGCTCCTCAGGTCTATTTCTTTGTCAGTACCATGCTGTTTTTGTCACAGTAACTTTGTAGTATAGTTTCAAGTTGGGGATTGTGATGGCCCCCTTCCTTGTCTTTGTTGCATAGAATTGCTTTTGCTATTCTAGGTCTCTTCTTGTTGCAAGTGAATTTTTCAATTGTTTTGTCAAGGTCCATTAAGGATGCTGCTAGAATTTCATTTGGGATTGCATTGAATCTATATAGCAGTTTTGGAAGTATGGCATTTTCACTATATTGATTCTTCCTACCCAGTAGCAAGGGATGTCTTTCCATTTTCTGATATCCTCTTCAATCTCTCTTTTCAGAGTGCAATAGTTTTCAGAGTAGAAGTGTTTGACTTTTTTTGTTAGGTTGATTCCTAGGTATTTCAATTTTTTGGATGCTATTGTGAAAGGAATTATTTACTCCATTTCTCTCCCAGTGAATCTGTTTTTCATGTAGAGGAAAGCTATTGATTTTTGTGTTGAGCTTATATCCAGCTACTCTACTGAATTTGGTTATTAAGTCTAGAAGACTTTTGGTGGAGTTCTTGAGGTTTTCAATATAGAGTAATATGTTATCTGAAATAATGACAATTTGACTTCTACATTTCCTCTCTTTATTCTTCTTATTTCTTTCTCTTGTCTAATTGCTGTGGCTAATGTTTCCAAAACTATATTGAACAGGACTGGTGATAGTGGACATCCTTGTCTTGTTCTTGAGTTTAATGTGAAGGATTTCAGTTTTTGACCATTTAGTATGATATTGGCTTTTGGATTTTGGTTTTTCATAGATGGCTTTTATCAGATTGAGGTAGAGACCATCTATTCCAATTTTCTGTAGGGTTTTTATCATGAATATGTGTGGGATTTTGTCAAACACTTTTTCTTCATCTATTGAGATGATCATATGTATTTTGTCCTTGGCTCTATTAATATAGTGTATTACATTGTTTGATTTGTGCATGTTGAACCATCTCTGCATCCCTGGGATGAATCCCACTTGGTCAGAGTGCATGATCTTCTTAATTATCTTCTGCATTCTCTTCACCAATATCTTATTAAGGATTGTTCCATCTATGTTCATTAGTAGATTGGCCTATAGTTTGTTTTTTTTGGTTGGGTCTTTCTCTGCTTTGGGGATCAAGGTAATGCTTGCTTCCAGGAATGACTTTGGGAGTATTGCTTCCCTTTCAATTTCAATGAAGAGTTTAAACAGTAGTGGCAATAGTTCTTGTCTAAATGTCTTGTAGAATTCATCAGTGAAACCATCAGGGCCTGGGCTTTTCTTAGTTGGTAAATTTTTAATTATGTTTTCAATTTCATTGATTGATATTGGGTTGTTTAGAATTTTTAGGTCTTCTTCATTCACATTTGGTAATTCATAGTTATCTAGGAATCTGTCCATTTCTTCTGTGTTTTCCATCTTATTGGTGTATAGGTTCTGGAAGTAGGTATTGATGATCCTCTGGATTTCTGCTGCATTCATTGTAATTTCAGCCTTTTCCTTGCTAATTGCATGGATTTGGGCCTTTACTTTCCTTTTCTTTTTCTGATAAGGTTGGCTAATGGTTTGTCAATTTTGTTTATTCTTTCGAAGAACCAACTCTTTGCTTCATTGATTTTTTTTATTGTTCTCTTAGCCTTCATTGCATCGATTTCTGTTCTGATGTTTATAATTTACTCCCTAGTATGAGCTTTAGGTTGTCCTGCTCATCTTTTTGTAGAAGCTTGAGGGTCAGCATCAGGTTGTTTAATTGGGTTTGCTCTGTTTTCCTAATATGAGTATTCACTGCTATGAATTTCCCTTGTAAAATTGTTTTCATTGCGCTCCATAGATTCCAATATGCTTCTTGACCCATTCTGCCAGTCTATTTCTTTTGATTGGTGAATTGAGACCATTAACATTGATGGTTATAACTGATAGATATTGACTTATCCTTGTCATGACTTTTTTGTTGTTGTTGTATTCTCCCCTTTTGCATTTAATTTCTTGTCATGCCTGATGGATTCATTCTCCTAGGCTTCCCAGGGTTGTGATCTTCATTGTCTTTTCCTAGGATATTATCTAAAATTTTTTAGAGTCCTGTTTTGGTATTCATGAATTTTCTAAGGTGCTCTTTGTCATGAAAGTATCTTATTTCTCCATCAATTTTGAAAGATAATTTTGCAGAGTACATCTATCTGGGTTGGAGGTTGTTTTCCTTTAGGGCTTGAAATACATCACTCCACACTCCTCTTGCCTTATGGGTTTGTGTTGAGAAAGCTGCTGTGATTCTGATAGACTTTCCTTTGTATGTGATTTGTTTTTTTTCTCTAACTGCTTGTAGAATTTTGGCCTTCTGTTGTGTTCTGGAGTCTTAAATATTATATGCCTATGTGTAGATTTTTTTTATAGCTAGTTAGAGTCCTATATGCCTCACTTTTCTCTATGTCAATTTCTTTCCCCCTGCTTGGGAAGTTTTCTGCCATTACTTTTGTGAACAGTTTTTTTAATGTCATTTGCACTCTCTCCTGTTACTGCATTGACTTCAGTCAGTCTTATATTATTTTTCTTTGCAATGTCTAGCAGCTACTAGATTGATTTCTTGTGGTTCCTTACTATTTTTATGAAATTTTTTGTTTCCTGGTCACTAATTGGAATCCTATCTTCTATATTTGAAATTCTGTCCTCACATTGGCTCATTCTCCTGTGTAAACTTTCAATGGAGTTTTTAATCTCCTGGAAATCTGTTTGCATCTGTTTCATGGATTCCATTTGTTTCCTATATTGGGATTCCATCATGTTCCTCAACTCCTCTATTTTTTTAATCTGTTTCCACTCTAGATTTATTAATCTTGTCTTGCACTATGGGCACAATCTCTGTTGTTATCTGATAAATTATTTCTGATTTATTTTTTCCATACCCTCTTTTGCTGCCAGTTCAGGGAATCCAGGTTTTTGACTATCAGATTGTTCTGTCTCATTTCCTTTTGGTGTTGCCTTAGGTGATCTGGAGGTCTGGTTTTGAGACTTGTTTACATGTTTTCTCATTTCAACAGATGCAGCCTGCTGTGTCTCTCTTGAGGCAACTTTTTGCTTACCCAGTGGTGTTCAATTCTCAGCAAGCCACCAATGGCCTTTTCTCTGCTGCTCACTTGTGCACCAATTCCTTGGTTCAGAATGGTTGCCTTCTGGATCCCTGAGCTGACCTGTTGTCTGGGTGGGCTTCTGGGTTGGGCTGTGCACACTTGGGATGGTACCTAGGTGTGACTATGGGTAGGGCCTGCCCCCCTATGTAGCTGTTGTCTGGAAGGGCCTTTGGCTGGGTGCAGTGCACCCCAATCTCTGGTGTCTGAGCAGGCTCCTGGGTAGGGTTTCTGCTTACTTACCAATGGTATTGGGGTAAGTCACTGGCTGTTGCTTGTGTGCCTGTGCAACTCTTTTCTAGGTGGCCCTTTTTCTAGGTGGCACACAGGCCCAAGCCACTGGGGTCAGGGTGGGGTCATGGCTGGATCTGCCCACACCCATGCTGCTCTGGTCCACAATGTTGCTAGCCGGGATCTGTGCACATTCTCTCAAAATTATTTCTAAGTTCAATTTTCTAGAGCTCTTTCAATAGAAAGGTGACCTTGCTTACAAAAGTTTAAGCTCTTGTATGATCAATAGTTTTATTTCCAAAACTAGTGTTTGCATTTTTTTCAAATCTTTAAAATATGGAAGAGAGAAGAATATATTCATTATAGACATCTTTTACAAGTTACAAACAAAAGATGCTAGAAGGCGCATCCTTGTGAGGCTATTTCTATCAAAATAATAAATTACTTGAGAGATATAAGGTAGAGGTAGATGGTGTTCAGTATAGCCATAAGAATCATTTTTATTAGATAGATATCATCATACATGATAAAATATTCATTGATCACCCTCTGGCACATTTTCTCCCTTATTTCCCATGAAAGGAAAAGCAAGTGAGAAAAATTAAGAGCATTTCAGAAATAAGTCACACAATTAATAGAAATGCACATACCAGAAAAAGCACTTTACCCTTTGGAGGCAAATGGTTAGAAGGTTTAGCAGTAATTGTGAATTGTATAGTTTTTCAGAGATAAGTCCTTCCTTCATAAATAAAAGAAATGAATACAATTAACCAACTCTTTTTAATCCAGGTGAGATATTGTGGTATCTCACTGTATAGTAGCAATATAACAGTCATTTGGACACATTCAGGAGACAATTAGAAGTTTAAACTCCAGAGGACTCAGTAATATGTGGGAGAGCTGAACAAATAGGAAGAAGTCACTCATGTCACCCTAACTGCCCCACCTAACAGTAGGAAAGTGCTCATGCAGGTCACTACATTTATACCCATTAAATACCATCAGGTCAAATTTACAATTCACTGTTGTCATAGATGGGCTTATTGGCTCCATTCCAGAAAGTTTGTTGAGGCTTAGAAGGTTTGGATGATTTACCCGACATCTGTGGGTACCAAATAGCATGATAAATCTCATTCAATCTGAGTCTAATTTCCTGGTATTCTGTAAGTACTGTATGACATTTTTACTTTCTTTTATTTTATTTGGAACTTAAGATTACTTAAATTTCCTTTATTCATTCAACTTCACTACCTCTTCTTTTTCATTTATAACAGATAAGCACTGAGAATTAACATAAACAAGGTATAGTCTCTGTCCTTAAGGAGTTTTAAGACTCAATTATTGATTCCCAACAAGTGATCACTAGGAAAAAATAAACTCTCAAAGACTTGTCCTATAGCCATGTATATATTTAGTGGCAAAGTTAATTTCTAATTTATTGTCTGAAGAGCCATGTTGAATTTCTGTTTCTGTTTTACTTTTTGTATTTTGTTGATTTTTTTAATTAAAAGAAAAATAGGTCTTTTGGCACAATGAACTTGAAATTTCAATATCTATTCTATACTTCCAAAACCCTGGTGTTTGGTTAGGAATATTGCTCTCCAATTTTAAAACTGTTTTCTGTCCCCTCTGGCAGCTAGATATGGCCATGTGACTAAATTCTAGAACTTCTATAATGTCTCTTAAAAGAATGGAGATACTCTTCTCATCATCTTCTCTTCCATCCTGATTCCTGGAGTGAAGATATAAGACATGGAGCTGGAGCAGTCATTTTGGACTGTGGAGGTAAAAGAGACATTGCAGGCTTGGCACAGGAGTAAGCTTAATGGTATCTAGGTGTATGGTGACATCATGGAACCAACAGAAATCCAGGATGAGAAACAGCATTTTACTTGAAAGAGAAATAAATTCTTATTTGGTTCACGGTTGATATATGCATAAAATAAGTATGCAAAGTGTTCCTATCTAGCCCCCCAACAACAACAAACCAAAAAAACTGAAATTATTTGTTGAGGAACCCATTTTGAGTTAGTTAGGCCTTGTTTAAAAGATTAACTTTGAGCTCACTAAAGGACATACCCAGGATAACCACTATGAGTTTTTGTTATGTTATTCATGAACCAGGAGTAGCAAATTATTTCCCAATTTACAAATTGCAGGCAGTGGGAAAAGTTTTCATGTTTTTGCCTCCCAATATTTAGGACAGCAAGATATTTATGAGGTTGTATATTCAGTTGTCAAAGCCCTGAGGGAAAAGGCAGCAGCGACATTTCCAAGACTAGTAAATGCCAATCCACACATACAAAACAACAATAAACGAACCACAAAATGTTCTTCTCAAGTCTTTTTATATCAGCCAAAGAGTCCCTCCTTAGTCCAAGAATGGGAACTAATCAGCTAGCTGCAATAATCCAATTAGATGCCTATATAGCTTGACCTGTCCTTTTATCAGCAAATCTAAACTGAAAGAATTGGGAAATTTGTTGTGCAA